>NC_077231.1:248865058-249165058 GCF_027887165.1 Monodelphis domestica
TGAGACCAATTTAGGACAACCAGGATGCCCAGGGGATCTGGACTCCCATTTCTTGGGTCCTATGATCTATATTGGATCAAAAGGTACAGACTTAGAGTTGGGACTAGAGTAGAAAAGGGAATTGAGAAGCCATCTAGTATAGCTCTTTAATTTTACAAATGAATGACTAAAGCCCAGAAAAGTTAAATGACTTTTCCAAGATCACACAGAGTAAATAAATAACAGAGCTAGCATGCAAACCCAGGTTTTATGACTCCAAACACATGACTCTATTCACTGTGTCATGTTGCTGCCATTGCAGTAATATTGATATCTTATCACCAGTCTTAGGCGATGACTCTCTCTCAGACCTTTCACATTCCACTAGAATGAGGAATAATTTCTCTATTTGCCTTTGTATCCTCAGCGTCTAGCACAGTGCTTTCTACATAGCTGACACCCTATAAATGTTTGCTGAACTGATTTTTAGCAGAGATCCTCCACTCATGCAGTTTCTTAACTTGAGGTGGTCTTTGTGACACCAGAGCACAAGCTATAAAGACTCAAAGTCTCTAAGAAGCTACTTAGGTGCCTTCTATTTTCCTTCCCTAATAAAATCACTCAGTCTTCTATGCCCATGATCCATAAAAGCAGTCTCTCTGAAATCCTGTGACTCTGGGAGTATCTCAGCACTGACCTTTTCTCTATTAAATGTATATATAAAGCCACTGATACAAATTGCCATCGCATCCTCCCAACACCAAGGTTGACATTATTTCAACACTTCAAAGGCTGATATTAGGTAAAGGAAAAGCTTTGAAGTAGTGACTAATAAATTCCTCAATCAGCAGTGGCCAAGGTCTCAAAGAGAGGGGCTGTACGAGGCAGCCAGTGAAAAACCCCAGCCCTGGAGTAGTCCAAGACCAACACCCCTTATGTGGCAACTAGAGCCATTGTAATTCCCATACATATAACTGACCTACATGGCATGATGGTACCAGAGCACTTGGGAGTTAAAATAATGCCATGCTCCTCCTGCTCCGGATGAACGATCAAATTTACCATCTCTAAGGCAGTCAACCCTGAAAAAGAAATCATAAGAACAACACACCTATACCTCTCACTTCATTTCTGTGATTTATAATATTTGGAAGAAGAGCAATATAAGATTTTTAAAGGTTGGGCATGAGCTGACAATCACTATGGATCATCCCCTATATAGTGACTCTCCTGCCCTCCAACTCCTGCCACCTGAGCTCTGCAAAGAGTAAGCAAATCAGTTCCACCATTGCTGCCAAATTCAAGCTCTATCAATTCTCCCTTCTTTATGATTTCCCTGTCTAAGTCACATCTCTCTGGCTACGATTCTACTTTATATCTTAATAATAAAAATGACTATATAAGAAAAGAAAAAAGAGAAAAGCAGTGAATTCTAAAAAAAAATAGCATCACAATCACAATAACTAACATGTATATAGTGCTTTAAGAATTTGATCCTCTCCAAGACATCTCTAAGGGATTCGTGATGAAAAATGCTATCCACTGCCACAGAAGGAAGTGATGGAGTCTGAATGCAGATCCTAACACACAATTTTTCACTTCATTTCCATCATGAGTTTCTTTCCTTATTTGTGGAATTTGTTTCTTCTTTCACAATATGACAAATATGGAAATATGTATGAATTGCATGATAGTACAAGTATAATCTATATTAGATTGCCATATTAGGGAGAGGAAATGAAAGGGAAGGGAGAAGAGAATTTGAATGAGAAAATGTCATAAAAATGTTAAAAATCATTTCTACATGTAATTGGGGGGGAATACAATAAAATATAAAAGCATTTTTAAAAAGACAGATAAAAATGATACATCTTCAGTGAAATTGCTCATCTACTCAGGGAACGGGACGTAAGAAGGGTGGGAAAGAATATGAATCATGTAACCATGGAAAATATTTATAATTAATTAAAAATAAATTTTAAAAACCAGTTAAAATGATACATGCATAATCCAGTGGAATTGCTCGTCAGCTCAGGGAGCGGGGAGGGAAGAGTAGTGTAACCATGAAAAAATATTATTAATTCTAATGATTTAGAATTATTATCATTATTGTGCTAAAAGGAATAATGAACTGGAGGAATTCCATGTGAACTGAAATGACCTCCAGGAATTGATAAAGAGTGAAAGGAGTAGAACCAAGAAAACCTAATACATAGAGATGTATATATATACTGTGGCACAACAAAATGTAATGGATTTCTCTACTAGCAGCAATGCAAGGACCCTGGACGATTCTGAAGGACTTGAGACAAAGAACACTATCCACATCAAGAGTAAGACCTGTGGGAATGGAAACACAGAAGAAAAACAACTGCTTGATCACATGGATCCTTAGGGATATAATTGGGGATGTAGACTCTAAACACTCACCTTGTTGCAATTATCAATAATATGGAAATAGGTCTTGATCAATGACACATGTAAAACACAGAGGACTTGCCTGTTGGCTAGGGGAAAGGGCTGGGGGGAGGGGAGGGAAAGACCATGAATCTTGTAACCATGGAAAAATATTATTAATTAATTCAATAAAAATTTCTAAAACTTAAAAAATTATAAATAAATAAATAAAAATTTTAAAAGACAGTTAATATACAAATGAACATAATGGACTTCTCCATTAGTGTCAATACAATGTCCCTGAACAATCTGCAGGGACCTAGGAGAAAAAACACTACCCACAACCAGAGGACAAACTGTGGGAGTAAAAACACCGAGGAAAAGCAACTGCTTGACTATAGGGGTGGAGGGGATATGACTGAGGAGAGATTCTAAATGAACACCTTAATGCAAATACCAACTACATGGAAATGAATTTGTAATGAGGACACAAGTGATACCCAGAAGAATCAGTCATCACCTATGGGAGGGGTGGTGGGAGGGGGAGGGAAGGAAAAGAAAATGAGCTTTGTTTCTAATGAATAATGTTTGAAAATGACCAAATAAAATAATCTTCAAAAGGAAAAAAATAGAAACAGTTCAGAGAAAAAAAAAAGTTTAAGACAATAAAAGTTGATCCTTACAATAGCCCTATGAGGAAAATGCTATCATTTCCCCTATTTTATTGATGAAGAAACTAAGTTTAAATACTTGTCAGTGTCATAAGTAGTATATGGGGCAGAATTAGAACTCAAATGACTCCAAGAGTAGCACTCTATCGACTGTACCACCTAGCTGCTTGCCTTTGTTTTCAGGGCCTGTTTGAACATCACATCCCTGTGGGCAGGGAGAATCTTGCTCCATTGAATTTGTTTCCCAAGCTCTCAGCACAGTGCCTGGAACATAGTATGTATTCAATAAATATTCTTTTGTTCGCTCATAAGAATAAAAAAATTCACAGAATTCTTCCATGGAAGGGACACAGCCAAAAATACTGATCTCAAGCCTAGACTAAACATAAAATGTAAAGGATCCCTGTTCATGCATATCATCCTTGGAGAGAAAGAGAGAAAACAATGAAAAGTTCTAAGGCTCCGGGTAACTTATTTAACTTCCTGTTTCTTATCTAAAAACTGGAAGTTTAAATGACTGAGGTGATTTCTAAGACCACATCATTCAGCCCTAAAACTTCATGATCCCTTGAGTTAATGAAAAACAAGCAGCCCATGGAGACTTGGATTCCATTCTAGAATTCTCCCAGCCTGTTGTCGATAGCACTAATTCAGTGCCTAGAAGAGAAACGTTGAATTTCTACCTTCTACTCGACATACCACCAACCGTTCTGGAATGCTTCCATTTCAGCCAAAACAACCTCTGGGTGACGACTGAAAAGTTGCCCTGTGAGTATAATAGGCAAGGCTATTAGAAAATAGACTCTCAAGGACGGGGACCAGGTTTGAGTGTGTGTGTGTGTGTGTGTGTGTGTGTGTGTGTGTGTGTGTGTGTGTGTGTGTGTGTTTCCAGCTCAGGTCTCTTCTGGGCTTTAAGATCTAAAGTTTTCAAGCTCCTTGTTTGACAGACCGGAGGAAGTCAGCCACCCGCTCAGAAGTGGACCTTGGAATCTTAACCTTGACGTAGAGCAAATCTCAAAGGCTCTGTTTAACAAAATCACAGATGCTTCCTGGACTCACATTATTCTCTGCTTGCTTCAAGATCCCCGTAGATAGAGGTCTAAAAATTCTTACAAAAATCCATTCATTCTCTCATAATTTGAACACCAGAAATCTGGTAAGTTGTTTCTCCTGACAAAACTCTCCCTCTCCATGGGCTTATTTGATGCTCCCGATCACTCTCGAGGCAGCAAGCATATTATCCCATTTTATATAGAAGAGGACTGGTCTGGGCATGCTCCAAAGACCTTGTACGCATTTCCATGGGCATGCTTCAAAGGCGCCTTACAAATAGATGAAGAAACAGGGTGGGGGGGAGGAGGTGTCAGTAAATGCTGGGACACATCCTACATGGAAGGACTTGAACCTGGCATTCGAAGTCCTGTGCTCCCCTCGAAGTCCTGTGCTCCCCTCCTTCTGCTCTCTAACCTACAACCAACCCTATTTTTCTCCAAGCCTTGATAATCATGTTTTGCATTATGTTTTTTTAGCGAAATTTCTCTATACCTTCAAGTGTCCTTGTAGCCTCCGCACTCACTCCCTTCCCCATTCCTTCTATCGCCATCCCCCAGGAGAACTTCCTTCCTTTTCAGAGGCCAAATACCAACCTAATCCCCATGCCATAAAAGACGAAATCTGTCAATAAATACTGCAGCTGCAGGCAAGGAAATGAGGAGAGTCCCTTTAAATCACTATCTCTCAAAGAAAGAAATGCATGGTCCAGAAGGACATTGTATGCAACACAGTCTGGAAAGGTCTTCAATCCAAGACATGTGGGAGGACAGGGGGGAGGAGGGAGGGTTCCCATTGCTCCAAACACTGACATTATTGTTCATGCAGATAAATAGCTGAAATTCTCACTAATATGAAGTCCAAGAAATGGATCAATAGCCTGGAAACAGACTTGTGCCCTAAGTATAATGCAAAAAAAAAAAAAAAAGAAAAGAAAAGAAAAGAAATGAGACTACTGCCAAACTCTATGAAAAGATTAAATCTGCTGACCTATATATTCTAAAGGGAATGAACTCTTAGAGCCTACAATTATCACTGATTATTAAAACTTTATGACTTTACAGAGCTATAATGTTTACAAAGCCTATTACTTTTACAAAGTGTATATTGCTAAATGTATAATATACATTTTGTATATACATATGTGTATATTTTGTATATATATATAAAATATACATATATTTTATTTCTTTTAAACACTGTAATGCCTATATTACAAAGATGCCATTATTTGGATTAAGTGCCAGACTAAAAGTAAAGAAGACTCATGTTTCTGAGTTCAAATCTGGATAGCTGGGTGACTCAAGTCATTTCTCCTTATTTCCTGAGTTTCCTAATTTGTAAAATGAGCTGGAGAAGGAAATGGCAAGGCATTTAGGTATTTTTGCTGAGAAAACTCCAAATGGGATTCAGGAGAGTTAGATACAACTGAAATGACTGATCAACAGCAACAACAATTATTATTATCATCTCTATTTTCTTAGATGAGAAAATGTCCTCAGAGAGATTAAATTTTTTGCTCAGGGTCCTATATTTACTGTGAAAGCTAACTAGGTCTTTCTAATTCCAAATTTAGCTTCTTTTACAATGCCACTCTATCCCAATGAAGAAAATGTAAGTCTCCTGTGTTTAAAGTAATGGTTAAATATTTGACATTCAATTTAGAGAAGGATACCTAGAGATACATGATTGATGGACAATTCTTAAAAAAAAAATAAAAAAAACAAGTTTCCTTCTCCTTCTAAGGAATGGGAACAAAGATAAACATGGCAAATAAATACTTTGACCCTTTGATGGTAAAAATGTCCTAAACTTGGACTACATAAATGGTCTTGAAAAACATTTTGGGACAAAAAGAATGGCATATCAGTAGCATGGTATAGTGGAAGGAGTGATAAATTTGTAGTCAAAGGATTCACATTCAAATCTCAGATCTGCCATTTTATGACTTTACAAAACTTGCTTACACTCTTTGGGCTTCAATTTTCTTATGTGAAAAACAAGAGTATGGGTGGTGTCAGATACCTTCACCTCCCTTCTACCTCTACATTCATGATTCAGTGCCTGGGATCCTGAAAGAGCCAAGAAATTTAACTTAATAAAACTACTCTTGCTCACTTTGCCTTTAATTATGGAAAGTGATATATACAATATTATGACCATGCCCTCTGTTAATTATCTTCCATTTATCCTATACATAGCTTGCTTTTTATGTATTTGCTTATATGTTGTCTCCCCCATTAGACTATAAAATCCTTGAGGACAGGGACTCTCTTTTACCTCTTTTTTGTATCCAGTGCTTAGTAGTGTTTAATAAATGTTAATTGAATACTCACCAGAAGAATAAAAATGGCAAGTCAAAACTGAGAACTATGAAATTATAATGACCAAGCTTGGCTCCAGAGAAGAGGTAGGAGCAACTACCAGTCACCCTTCTTTGCAGAGGTTAGGATATTATGAGCATTCCCCACAGGTTGGAACATTTCATATAGGTCTGATTGTATTTGAGGTTTTGTTGAACTGATTTTTCTGTCCTTTTTTGGTATTCTTTCTTGTGAGGGATGCATTGCCCTCCTGAAGAGGGCAAGTAGGTGTAACATATCTGAAGATAAAGATAATATAAAAAACTAAATTTTAAATAGAAAAAAAACAAAAAATTGTAGCAGCTGTTGTCAGTATAAAAAGTAACTATAAAGTTTTGCCTCAGAAAATATGAACAATTTACCTCTTTTCCTTTAGTGCAATTGGGGGGATTTGGGATATAGAATATTGTACATTCTGTCAGATGTGACACTGGTTAATTTTGCAGAATTGCTTTGGAGCAATATCTCCAAAGTTACCTCTTAAAGGGAGTAGTCACAAGGAAGGACGAAGAAAAATCAACTAAGAGCAGAAATTGAGACACTTGGAAATCTTCCTCTCAAACAAAACGAAAGAGCAAATAACTTTAACTCATGGTCTCAGATGCTCAGAAATGGCCTAAATTTATTCAGAGAGGTGGAAATTGGTATCTTAAAGCAAGTGGGAAGCAAATTGGACCTCAATGGTATTACTGAGACCTGGCGGAATGAAATCCATACCTGGACTATGGCTCTAAATGGATATACCTTATTCAAAAGAGGCAAGATAGGTCAAAGGGATAGAGGGGGACAGTATTATATACTCACATGAAGATAGTAAAGAACCAGAGAAGAGAAATATGATGGAGAGTATTTGGATGGAGGTCAAATAAAGGAAAAAGAGAAGTGATTTTGTAATAGAGTATAACAGAGACCAACTAGACAGAAAAAGAAGAGATAAGTTTGGGAAGCTGACTACAAACCTGGTACAGAAATACAACACATCAGGGTCAGGAACGTCAATTATCCAGGAACTCTGTTCATGCCAAAAGGGTGAGGATTAGCCTATATCCAAGTCCAAGTGGACAGAAGTGACTCTACATTTGATCAATGATTGACCAATCCATATATTGGAAAGATCTGATGAGCCCCCAAAACTGATCTAATCAGTTTCATTTGGTCAAGAATGCAAGGTTCTCCTAATCACTTAGAAAACTTCACTGATCCAGATATACAAGGTCAGAAATTCTTCTAAACAAAAAGATCTCATGATCCAGAAATGAGGCTTCAATCTGGGTCATGTTCTGAGTGACAGATCCAAGCATCCTGCTTCCATTTGGTCCTTGTCAATCTGCCCTACAACAATAAAACAATATAGCAGCAGAGACCCAGAATTCCTCCTCTCAACTGAAGTGTGAACCTTATGCCCATGCCCCTGTCCAAAGGTCTAATAAGCCACACATAACTCTGAATTGTGAACCTTTGAACACTTGCATTCCCTCTCAATATCTTACTCACGTTTTCATCACACATACACACACACACACACACACACACACACACACACATGAGTAGTAAATAATCTACTGATTTGCCTTAGTGATAATTTCAACTTTCAAAATGTGGGGAATTAACAAAGAATAATTCTAATCTGAATGTGATTCTCAGTAATAGAGAGGAGCTGGTTTCTGTGCTGAAAATGATTTCAACTGGGGGCAGTTAGATGGCTCAGTGGATTAAGAGTCAAAGGCAGAAATGGGAGGTCCTGGGTTCAAATATGATCTCAGGCATTTCCTAGCTGTATAACACTGGTGGGGCAAGTAAGTGTCTAACCCTTACCACTCTTCTACTTTGGAACCAATACACAGGAAGGAAGGGAGGAAGGGAAGAAGAAAGGGAGGGAAAACTGGGGGCAGTTAGGTGGCTCAGTGGATTAAGAGTCAAAGGCAGAAATGGGAGGTCCTGGGTTCAAATATGATCTCAGGCATTTCCTAGCTGTATAACACTGGTGGGGCAAGTAAGTGTCTAACCCTTACCACTCTTCTACTTTGGAACCAATACGAAGGAAGGAAGGAAGGAAGGAAGGAAGGAAGGAAGGAAGGAAGGAAGGAAGGAAGGAAGGAAGGAAGGAAGGAAGGAAGGAAGGAAGGAAGGAAGGAAGGAAGGAAGGAAGGAAGGAAGGAAGGAAGGAAGGAAGGAAGGAAGGAAGGAAGGAAGGAAGGAAGGAAGGAAGGAAGGAAGGAAGGAAGGAAGGAAGGAAGGAAGGAAGGAAGGAAGGAAGGAAGGAAGGAAGGAAGGAAGGAAGGAAGGAAGGAAGGAAGGAAGGAAGGAAGGAAGGAAGGAAGGAAGGAAGGAAGGAAATGATTTGATTATTCCCTTAGATAAGAAATGATTCCCTTACAGGGAAGTGACCCCTTCGTCCTGGGGTTTGTGATCCAGAAGAAGGAGAAAAAAACTGAGAATAGTCAGATATACAGCCTAGTGGCTAAAATGTATTTCAAAGAATTCAGAGTTAAATAGGTAGTATGCCAGGGACTAAAATACTACAGGAAAAAATCAGCTCAAGATAGAAGTGCTCAGGAATGAAATTCTGGAAACACCAAGAAGAATAATTACAATGAAAAGGGACAGTCATTTTCATTCTGAACAAAGTGGATGCTCAGTTAAATCTATCAATTTAGATTTTGATAAAGGAAAATACAGAAATTGGGGGAAAAAAGAATACAAATGTAAAATCATGGCAGAGTCCTGGAAAATATTGTCAGGAATGCTGACAGTCAAAAAGGCTAGTGAGGAAGCAAAGGGCAACACAACCCCTATAACAAGGACTTTTGTTAAAGTTATTTTGGGAGGAAAAGAAAGATAAGAGAAGGAATAAATACCTTGATGTGTAAATGAGATAATGAGAATTAGCAATAGTGAGAAGTCAGACAACTTCAATTCCCATTTTCTTTCTGTTGGACAATCTGGTCAGGTTATCCAATAGGGGAACTCATTTTGTATATTATTGAGGTCCCTTCCAATGACCAAATTCTGCTTTTCTGTAATTCTCTTTCTTTTGGAATACATTTGGAAACTAATATGAAAGGGACAAAAGCCAACAATAAAAATAAAATTATTTTTAAGGCAAGTCTACATGATGAGGTGATACAATGAGACCACCCTTCAAAAGCACTGCTCCTGGAAATATTGAGACAAGCTGATTATTCTCCAGACAGACACACCCCAAAACACATATAAGCATTCATGACCCTTCTGTGATTTGAAGAAACACAAATATTTGTCAGAATCTCTGATGCTCACAATTTTATTGCATGTCCCTCTTCTCCTATGAATAACAACTCATGTTAGGATTTCATTGCAAAGAGAGCCTTCTTAATGGATGATACAGAATGAAAGAATGACATTGCCCAATGGTGCTGGTCAGGAGATTCAACGTCTTATATCTGATCACTGTGGATCCCAATGAGTACTGAACATGCTGAACACAATCTTAGGAAACTGCCTAAAGCACTGACAAGTTAAATGGCTTACCCATACTTACACAGTAACTAAATACCAAATATATCAGATAGGAGACAAACTGAAGTCCAATCCTTTGGACACTATCCTACTCTGCCTCAAAAAAAGAGACCAAAAACTATAATACACATATTACCCACACACACACAATGCATATAAATATACACCAATATACATAACAAAAATATTATTAAAGCAATATTCCACTTCTTAAAGTTCCATATTATTGCTAGACAACTACTGCCAAAGCCCAACCTATTTGTTCTCAATGTAGCATTAATTCAAAAGGCACAGGCAAAATATAAACTATAATATATCAGCTTTGTTTCTGAGTATTCTAACTCTTTGGGTTTGGTTAGTATTTATTGTTTTTTTTTGTTTTTTTTTTGTTTTTATTGTTTTGTTAGTATTTATTATTTATGAGTTGACAAGGACATATTAAGTAGCAGCAGCTTGAATGAAGGACCCTTCTTGTGTATTAAGTTCTAGTAATAATTATTAATTTTTAGTAACCTGCTTACTGTTTTACCAAGTAGAATAGCAAATGGCTTATAGACTGGATGGATTGGAAATATAAATCATTTCATTAATTTTGCACAAATGCTCATTTTTTTCCACTGAAAAAGCTCTAGGTAGTACCTTATGTAATGTTACCAACAAGTCCAAAGTTTTCAAATGTAACGAGGTCGGGATAAGTGAGGCAATGCATGGAGAATCTACTCCAGATTTAGATTCTTTAAAATCTTAGAGCACTTATCTTTCCTAGGCTTTATGATTTCACTAAAATATTCACCCCTGTTGGTCTAATTGTAGCCCCAGAGGAAAACAGAACACGGCAATAAGTGGGAGTGCTGTGCTAAAAAATTATCCACATTGAGTAAAAATGGCAAATTTGACTTTTTGCCAGCTTCATCACTGAGCAAAAAAACATGTACTTTTCACTCAGTGAAGGTTTGCAAATTTTGCCATAAGCAAAACACATTTTTATTGCATCCTGAGTAATTTCCCATGATAGAAAAAATATTTTCCACCTCACTTTAGAATCTTGTCTCACAAAATGCAAAAACTGTAAAGAGGTAAAATATAGAATGCCCTGTTGAACAGAATAGCCAGAATAAGACAGTCCAAAAGGTGTGTTGAGGTTGGGCTGGGGGGAAGGGTAGGGCAGGGGAAAGGTATATACTTTTCTGAATTCTGCTCAAATACGCAATAACTTTCAGGATGGAAACTCCCAGCACTAACTGATAGATCCGTATCCCTGGGGAAGTCAAACATACTAATGCCAGAACTGGTTGGGTTTTCCACAGTTTTAAAGAAATACCAGTATCCACTTTGAAGAGAAATGAGTAAATGTACCTGTTCTCTGTCCCAGATTGAACCAAATAAAGTTCAAACTTATTTTTTAGGGCAGGAGAATTTAACCTTTTTATTGTGTTCGGATCCCCTTTGGCAGTCTGGTAAAGCCGATGGACGTCTCCAAATCCCTTTTTTAATATGTGAAAATAATTGGCAGGATTAGGGAGGAAACCAATTACACTGAAAGATATTTATCTGAGTGTTAAAAAATAAAAAGTTCACAAATACCAGGTTAAGAATCTTTGCTTTGGGGGTCACTTGGGTGGCTCATTGGGTTGGGAGCTGGGTCTAGAAATGGGAGGTCCTGGGTCCAAATTTGGCTTTAGATACTTTCTAATTGGGTGATCCTGGACAACTCACTCAACCCCGCCATTGCCATTCCCTCACTTCTCGTCTGTCATGGAATCAATATACAATATTAATTCTAAAACAGAACAGAAGGATTTTAAAAAAGAAAAGAATTGGAGAAATTTGGAGAAATGTTAATAAAAGTAGCAAATCCAAGAGTCACTCGAGAATGGCTTCATAAATTACTGGAGACGCAATAGGAAAACAAAGAGTGAATGTAAGAATGAAGGTACTGAATCTGCTGTGTAACTAGAACAAGTCATGCTCATGAACATCCAATAGATATTGTTTGATAATGACTTGACACACCGTTTGGGGGAAGGTTGTCCAGCAAGGACAGTCCAATCCCACTGGGTCTTGCCTTCAGGTCCAAAGCCAAAGAAATGGGGCCAAATCCAGTCAGAGTTCTTATCCAAGGCTATAATAATGCCTGAAGGTATCCATGCAGTCTAGGAATCTGTATGGGGCCTACTTGGGCCTAAAATGCCTCAACATCTGCCCTTTAAAGACTAATTTAGTAAAAAACAAAAACAAAAACAAAACCCTCAGATCATTTTCTGGCATAGATTTCCCAGAAACGATTGACTTTTTTCAAAGAAAAGTTGGTTAGGAACTTCATTGGCTCACTAGAAAACTCACAAATCACCCCAGAATCTTTTTAGACCTAAGTCTGCTTGAGTAACACTGAGCATCATGGGGCCAAACTCTTCCGAGGGTTGAGGAGAATGGAGAGACTGCACACATCCGTGCGCCCAGGCCACCCAACAAGTGTTTTGGCAGGAGAGAGAGGAAGAATCTTTCCTCCCACCTGCGACACAGCTGCATTGCTAGGAGGCCCCAAAGCACCTGTGTATACATACCTGAGGCTGTGTATGCATCACCCACAGAAGGAATGGACAGAGCAGAGCTGAACTGAGGAAAGCACTGGGCCTGTTCTCCACACACACATCTGCCCTGCCTCGACACAGTCAACATCCTGGGAAAGGACGGAAGAAGGTGAGGAGCTCCTCTCCCATGATCCTGTCCTCCGGCCTCCTCAGCTACATGTTCTAGGCCACAACAGGAACGTTTTCCAGTTCAGTCAGAAGCAGTTCTAGGCCACAACAGGAACGTTTTCCAGTTCAGTCAGAAGCAGTTCTAGGCCACAACAGGAACGTTTTCCAGTTCAGTCAGAAGCAGTTCTAGGCCACAACAGGAACGTTTTCCAGTTCAGTCAGAAGCAAAAGCCCAACTCACTTAAGGAAAGGAAGGAAAAGAGAGAAGAGGGATGCTCTCAAAGGCTCTTCCTGAGGCAGCCGAATTAAACACCAGGCCTTTGAGTTGGGAAAATATGAGAATTCTTTTTTGTTGTTGTTGTTTTGAACAATTGTTCCATTTTCAAAAATAAAAATCAAGGAAATGAGTTTTTCCACTGGATGTTGGGGAATGTAGGAGCTAAAATGGATGCCATTATCAGACAGGAATAAGAAGACCCCAAATCACAGCACTTAATAGAAGCTAGCCCTCATGCATCTACTTGTAAGACTCCAGAAAAGTCATTTAAACTCTCTGTGGTAAGTCTCAAATTCTTCAGTCATAAAGGGAGGGAACTGGACTAGATGTTTTGAGGGTCCCTTCCAGATCCCCAATCATGATTCTATGGTGCAGTTCCCCAAGGCCTATTAGTCTGGGTTTAGAATATTACAACAGGCCCTAAAAGAATAGAAAGCCTGCTCAGAAGTAGAAATGGTACGGCCTTGCCTTCTATTGTCTCACACAACAGAAGAGCTGCCAAACTCCTTTGCCACCGCCATTTACAAAGGAGTTATTACCACAAGTAGTGGGATGACCCATAATCCAACTATGTGCAAACACCCTGTCTGGCAAGGGAAGAAAATAACAGGAAAAATCATTCAACCTGTACCCTGTCTCCTTGGTCCTTGCTCATGTTATTACCCATTTCTTTTTTTTTTAATTTGGAAATTTCATTATTTATTTATTATTTTTATTATTTATTTATTATTTATTATAGTATTGTTTTTATTATTTTATTATTATATATACTATTGTCATTTATTATTATTTAATTAATTCATTTAGAATATTTTTCCATGGTTACAAGATTTATGTTCTTTCCCACCCCTGTCTCCACCAATGTGCAATTCCATTGTCATTTTGTCATTACCCATTTCTTGAAATTAAAGATGGTGCCCAAATACCTAAATCTGATTTCTAGCATAACTACACTAAAAGGCTTCAAGACCACTTTTAAACTGATTTTAAATATAATTATAAAAAAAACCTTAGTATTTCCCTAGTCATCTTGAATATAAGCTGTTATTTTAAAGTGGGAATCAGAAACCACTTTACAACCTCTCCCATAAAATATTGTTTAAGAAAAATATCCCTCTCCAAAACCAAGAGGGTAACTGTGGTGGGACCCAGTGAAATTAAGTTTCAAGAGTTGTAGTCATAACATAGGCCCAGTTATGTTGACCTCAATGACCAGCCTTGAGGAAAGGAGGGAGGGGAGTAAGATGCTAAGAAAGAATTCTTTACACAATCAAAATTTGACTGGTCAGCCTTCATTTTTCCTGTGAATTAAAAGCCCAGCATTAACCATCTCTCCCCACCAGGAAGTATGGGATGTGTGTCTGTGTGTCTATGTGTCTATGTGTCTGTGTTGTGGATTTGGGGGTAGAGAGAAAATGGTGGGAACGGAATCTCAGGGAGGAACAATAAGTCTCTTAGCCAGAATGGGAGCAAAGGGAATGCACTCAGTTTCAAAGACCTCCAAAGGGACATTTAAAATGCAGATTCCAAGGACAGAGAGAATATAAGTTATTTCAGAAATATGTGACTGAATACTGTGCCAAAAACCTGTCAGCAAAAGGACAAGGAAGAATCAAAGCCCAGGCCAAAGTCAGAAACAGATTTATGATGGCTGGTTCTGAGAAGAAAGCCAGGGATTCACTGGAGGTTTTGCAGTCCTGTAACTTCCAATTTTCTCAAGCCCAAGAAGAACAAGGTAAACCACTGTAATAAGGTATCCTGCTTGGCATCCGTTGTAAGACCATAGAGTAGAGATGGAAAGGATGTTAGATGTCATCTAGTCCAGTCCCTCTCTTTTTACAGATGAAGAAACTTAAAGCCCAGGGAAGTTATACAAGCTACTTGAGCGTAGGGATTGCTCCATTCTTTTTAACTGTATCCCCAGCCCCTCTCATGGACCTGACACAAAGTATGCCCTTGATAAATGCACTTTGATAAATGAGAAAGGACCTGTCTGTACAGAAATATTTATAGATGCTCTTTTTTGTGGTGACTAAGAATTGATAAGTAAGGAATGTCCCCCAATTGGGCAATGGATCAACAAATTGTGGTATAAGATGGCGATGGAATACCATTGTGCTATAAGGAATAAGGAATAGGATTATTTCAGAAAAATCTGGAAAGACCTCCATGAGCTGATGCAGAATGAAATGAGCAGAACCAGGAGAGCATCGTGTGCAGTAACTGAAACATTATAGGACAATCAAATGTGATACTTTGCTACTAACATCAGTACAATGATCCAGGACAAATTTGAGGGACTTATGAAAAAGAATGCTACCCACCTCCAGAGAAATAACTGTTGGAATAGAAATTCAGATGGAAACATATGATTTATCCCTGCTTATTTGGGTATGTGATTTGTGGTTTTGGTTTTATCAAATTATTCACTTAGAAAAATGAATAATATCGAAATATGTTTTACAGATAATATGTATAAAAGAAAAAATAAACTAATACAAAGAAAGAAAATAAAAAACAAAAATAAATAAATAAATGCACTTTGATTACTAAATGTCACAAAAGATGTTGTTTTTCAGTTGTTTTTGATTCATTGTAATTTCCCATTTGGGGTTTTGGCAAAGATACTGTAGCCACATGCCATTTCCTTCTGCAGTTGACTTTGCAGATGAGCAAAGTAAGGCAAGCAAGGTTAAGAGACTGTCTCAGGATCACATAGCTAGTATGTGTCCAAGACCAGATTTTGAACTCGGGAAGAAGAATGTTCCTAATTCCAAGCCAAGTTCTCCATCCACTACCTGGCTGCCCTGTGTGTACTCTGCTACCCTTTAAAAATCTGCTTAGTGAGGCAGCAACTTGTAATGCCTTCTGAGTGCAGTATATGGAATTGGACTTGAGTTCAATGTTGCTATTGGTCCATCACGCAACCTTTCTGGGCTGGCGATAAAATGAGGAAGATAATACTTTCACTACCTACCCAAAAGCACTATTATAAAGAAAGCATTCAGCAAAGCCTAAAACTGAGAAAATATGAACTATTAACATGAATGCAAAGAATCTCATATGTTTCTAATTGCTATATAAATGTCAGTTGTTGCAATTCACATTACTTCTGTTATCTAAACAATCTATAATAAAACACAGTAATCTAATTACAACAGAAAAATCAGTGAATAAGATCTGAGCTTTTCTCCAAGTCATCCACTGACTAGTCTTGTGATCTTGGGAAAATCATTAGGTATACAGCAATGCAGATTCTTTCATTTTAAAATAATCAATCCTATTTCATATTTATTTAGATCATCTCATAAATGAATGGTAAGTGGAATTATGGATAAAATTGCCATCTTTAGAGCCAAGAAGATCTAGGTCAAAGACCCATCTCCCTTCCCCCCCACATATATATTCACCCACATACTGGCTTTGTCAATCTTAATCTCTCAGCATTCTAGGACCTAGATTCTATGCAATTCTGTAAGGCTATGAAGTTCAGAAAAGATAGTGACTATTGTTGGTAAGAGTTTCCTCACCTGAGAGTTCCTGATAGTAATGAAATCACAGATGTAGTCTCCATCTCTGTGGGCTCTGCTTGTCACTTCCCCAAGTGATTTACCATCTACTATTTCTACCTTTTTGTTTCCCCTTCTGTTACCTGAGTCTTCTTGCTGGTTTTTTTAAAGAATTATTTTCTAAATTACATATAAAAACAATTTTTACATTCTTTTTGTAAATATTTTTAGTTCCAAATTCTTTTTCTCTCCCCCATTTTTGAAAACACAAGCACTTTGATATAGATTATACACATAGTCATGTAAAATATATTTCAATATTACCCATCTCACAAAAAAGAACACTGACAAAAATAATAAAAGAAAAAGAAAGTATATATATATATATATTACATATAAATATATATAAATGATATGCATTAAAATTCCATCAGTTCTTTCTCTGGAGGTGGATAGCATTTTTTATGATAAATCCTTCAAAATTGTCTCAATCATTGTGCTATCAAGAATAGCCAAGTATTCACAGAGGCCATTGAAATAAACCTAATAATATTACAGGGTCAAAAGATATATATAGTTCTATAGCTTTGAAAATAATACCAGACTGCTCTCCAAAATGGTTGAGGAAGTTCACAGTTCCACCAACAACAAATTAGCATCCCCATTTTTCCATGTCCTCTCCAGCATTTGTCATTTTTTCCTTTGACCATTTTAGTCAATATCATGGGTATGAGATGGCAATTATGATATAATTAATATTATTCGGAAATATATGTATGCCCAGTGAAAATGTAACAACGGCTATCCAGCAGTCAACTACAACTATGTCTAATCATTGTAAACCTTAAAATTTCTTAGACTTATAAATGTTGGAAATTTCACCATTGGGAAATTTCATACTTGAAAAATTTCCTATTGATAGTGGGAACTCTATTGGAATGTGAACCCCATTGGCATGGGAGGTTCCTCCTCCCTTCTTAAGATTACTTTAGGACAGAAACCTTTTGCTGAACAATGGAAAGGGCTTTGACCTATGCTTAAGCATAGAACAGGAATTTCTTTGAGTCATGATTGATTTTAGAATTGATACAATAGAGATACTTGGAATGACAGAACCAGGTCTTGGAAAATACAATTTCCACCCCACTCAGTCCTAACAGGATTTAGGAAGGGCTGCAGCAAAAGATCAAGATTTAATTATTGAGAATATAACCTTCAACAGACATGTGCAAAGCCACAGACCTCTGGGCGGTCCTGGGTTAAGCTAGAGCCACCATTGGCACAGGGAAGACATGGACAGTGATTGGTAGATGTGAGAACTGAGGGGAGGGAACTTGGATGGTTTCCTTAAAGATAGAGGGGTCGGAGGACTGAGGGGTGGTTGGTTGGAGAGGTGGTGCTTTGAGAGTCGGCTCTGAAGGAAGCTGGAGGTGGAGGCCCCTGAGACTGTTTCTCCATTTTGGTCACGTGAGTAATAGGGACTGATCTCTTTCTTTGCCCCAGCTATCTAAGGGCTTGGGCCTTTTGGCCCAGCCTAAACAGAAGGGGTATTTAAGCCCTATTCCCTTCTCTCCCCTTTCTCTCTCCCTCTCTCTCTCTCTATCTCTAATACCTTTCTTCATCCTGTTTGTAATTAAACTCCATAAAAGGTTGACTGCCAACTTGAGTTTTCATTTAGGAATTACATAGCTGAATTCCTTGGCGACCTTAAATTAATATATATCAGTCTTTTAAAGTGATTCCCTTGTCACATCATGCATAATCAGTATTTTGATAAAAGGATCTTACACTAGAATTTCCGTTCACAATTTGTTTTGTATATTGAATTTTCTTCAATAGGAACCCTAATCAATCATCAATAAATGGTCATTTATTAGCTATATTCAATGTGTCAGGCACTATTCTAGGTGACAATGAATAGAATATGCTAACAAGTAGTTGTTACCATCTTATTTCTAATTTTGTTTTGAGAATATAAAGATACATATAAATATAAACTAAACAAATGCAAATCAGGACAATGTAGTTTAAGTACACAGTCATTTGGAATAGAAGGTACATATAATTGAGGAAATCAGAAAAGGCTATATAGAGATGATTCACAAACTGTTTCTTGAAGGAAGAGAGGGATCCTGTGGGGTAAAGGTGGGGAGACAGTGTATTACAGGCTCAGAGGACAACCAGTACAAAAGCATGGTGATTAGAGATGGGATGAGATGTATGAAAAATCAGTATGACTAAATCACAGAGTGTAGGAAGGGGGTTGTAACTCAGTGAAGTTAGAAAGATAGCCTTGGACCATGTTGTGAAAAACTTTAAAAATCAAGAGACTGTGGCAGCTAGGTAGCTCATTGAATACAGAGAAGAGGTCTAGGGTTCAAATCTGGTCTCAGATATTTCCTAGTTCTGTGACACTGGACAAATCACTTAATCCCCATTGCCTGACCCTTACTGCTCTTCTGCCTTGGAACCCATACATAGTATTGATTCTAAGATGGAAGTAAAGGGTTTAAAAAAATCAAAAGAGAAGTGCATATTATATCCTAGAGCAGTAAACCAAAATTAAACAGAACTAGGGACTATCAAAATCATACATAAGAATCTCTTCCTGCTGCATACTGACTTAGAAAAATACATATTAACATTATCTGTATTTTATTGTATTTTTATTTCTTGTTAAATTTTCCAAATTTATTTTTAATCTGGCTAGTTCAACACTCAAGAATATTCTGGGAATAAAGCTATGGGTGTTAGATTTAAAATAGTTTTGAGTGTTAAATAGTTGTAGATAAGAGAGTGGGAGCCATAAACTGTGATAATTAAAATGTTTGGGAGCAAGGGAAATATATATATATCAATTATGACCGCTGAAATATGTTTTCTACTGTGTCTTGGTTTTATATAAATATAAGATGGTTGCCAGGGAATATATTCCCAATTTATGAATATGCCCAAGCCAACTGGGTTTTATAGAGAAATTTAATTTATAATACACTGATTAATCAACAGAAAAAGAGAGAAAGTAAGAAAGGAATAAGAATGAATAAATCAGTCAGTTGGTTTTATCACTCACCCTAGATCTCTCTAGGTAAGACTTCTCATGCCAACCTCAGGCTCCACCTTCAAGAGAGCCTCCTTTCAAGAAATGTTTCCAGAGAATTCTCCTCCTTCAGAGCCAGCCTTCTCTCCTGTTCCTCCCACAGAGCAACCTCCTCAGTCCTCCTTCAGAGCCACCTTGCTCAGAGCAAAACCTCCCCAGCTCTTTTCCCTGTCCTCAGACCCTGCTATCTTTAAGAAAACCATCTAAGTTCCCTCCCCTCAGTTCTCACATCTACCAATCACTGTCCATGTCTCCCCTGTGCCAATGGTGGCTCTAGCTTAACCCAGGACCGCCCAGAGGTCTGCCCCCCTTTGCACATGTCTGTTGAAGGTCATATTCTCAAATAATTAAATTTTGATCTATGCTGCAGCCCTTCCTAAATCCTGTTAGGCTGAGTAGGGTGGAGATTGTAAGTTCCAAGACCTGGTTCTGCCATTCCAAGTATCTCTATTGTATCAATTCTAAAATCAATCATGACTCAAAGAACTTCCTGTTCTATGCTTAAGCATAGGTCAAAGCCATTTCCATTGTTTAGCAAAAGGTTTCTGTCCTAAAGTAGTCTTAGGTAGGGAGGAGAAGGATTCTCCCATGCCAAGGGGTTTCACATTCCAATAGAGTTCTTACTATCAGTAGGAAATTTTTTCCAGTATGAGATTTCCCAATGGGGAAATTTCCAACAATCATAAGTCTAAGAAATTTTAAAGTTTACATGGGTTTGACACCTCAGAGAAAACAAGGAGCCATTGGTTTGATAAGTAGGGGATTCATATAATCAGTTTTTTTCAAGGAAATAATTTTAGTAGCAGTACAAAAGATGGACTGGTTGGTTGTTGTCCTTCATACTCAAAGAGAACCAAATTGGATGATGCCTTTTCACTGGTGAATGAATTAGATTTAAGTGAAGCCGAGTAGTATAGTCAGCCTTCCTCTTTCCAAGTCATCAAAGTCCAAGTGGAAAGATAAAGTCAGAACTAGACCAGGAGGAGAGACTTAGGGCATAGAGTCCAATTAGGAGGCCAGTGAAATAATCCAGATGAAAAGTGATGAGAGCCTACTAAGGTGGTAGTGATGTGAGAATCTTATTTGAGAGAGATTTTGGAATTAGAAATGGCAAGATTTGGCAATTAATTGTATGTGGGGGTGAAGGAGAGGGATGAGTTGAGGATAATGCCAAGGTTATGGACCTGGAGCCTGGAAGAATGGTGATCCCTTTCACAAAAATAGGGAAATCTGGAAGAGAAGAAGTTTGGGGTGAAACAATGAGTTCATACAGGTTAATCTGAGATGTCTCCAGGGCACTAAGTTAGAAATGTCCAGTAGGCTATTAATGAGCTACTTTGAGACATGAGTTGTCTTTTGCCTTTCTCTATTGCCAGCACTTAGCATGGTGTCTGGAATATACAAGGTACTTAACAAATGTTTAATGACTAACTTAATGAATTATGTCAGAGGACAGACTAGGTCCAAATAAATATATCCATCTAAAAGTCTTCTTCATAGAGATGATACTAAACTCATGGGAGAATGATGAAGCTATCAAGAAAGAAAATTAAGAGATAAGAGGTCCCTGTGGGAAGAGTCTCAGTTATGGGACACGATATAGATAATGATGGTGAATTTAGCAATGAAAATAGAGGGGCACTCAGTTAAGTAGGAAGACAAGCAGTGTTACCAAAAAAAAGGACATGAACAAATATACTGAAGGAGGGCAGGGAAAACAGTGTCAAGTGCAGCAGATAGGATACATAAGTTTGAGAGAGAGAGAGAGAGAGACAGAGAGAGAGAGAGAGAGAGAGAGACAGAGACAGAGAGAGAGACAGAGAGAGAGACAGAGAGAGAGACAGAGACAGAGACAGAGACAGAGAGACAGAGACAGAGAGAGGAAGAGAGAAAGAGAGAGACAGAGACAAAGAGAGACAGAGAGAGAGGAAGCAGACAATAGTCTATGTGTATGTCTCTATTTTCACATCACTTTTCCCCCTTTTAATGATTTTCTCTTTTCCCACCTTCCCCCAATCTAATCAAACTGTACTACTAAAGGACAATCGTGACTTCTCCAATTCCCACACCTATATCCTTTGTTCAATCCTTGACTTTCTGATGACATTTATTAGATTCTTTCTCCCCAACATTAACTTTTTTAGCTTCTTAAAATATTGTAAATTAACAAGCACTTTTTTCTCTCTCCCAACTCTACTCCCTTCCATTCCCATATCACTGAAAAAGAAAAAGGAAAATTCTTGTAACAAATATGCATAGTTGAGGGAATCTAATTCCCATACTGGAAAACTCTTTTCTCATTTTGCTTTTCTCATTTCATGCTGCTTTTTTTTACAGTTTGCCTAGACCTCTGCCTATTCCTTCCCTATGTTATTCACTGGATCCTTCGGTTCTCTCTGCCCCTCAGATGATGACATTCTTCAGGGTTGTGATCTTGGCATGTTTCTATCTCAACATTATCTCCTTTAGCAGTCCCATACATTTCCATGGCTTCAACTACTAAATCTGTAAGTCCAGACCTAATACATCTGCAGCTGTCTTCTGGTTATCCAACTGGGAGAAAAATTGGAGTAAGAGACAAGGAACCAAGCCAGACAATATTTACTGGAATTAAAGTATGAAGCAAGGGCTTAGTCATTGGGATATCCTATAAAATCTTAAAAACACTGATTAAGCACCTACTATGTGCAAGCACTGTGCTACATGCTATTGACACTAGTACAAAAATAAAAGTACTTTGTGACTTCAATGAGTTTACAATGTATTGGGTGATTAAAGCACATACATATACATAAATGCTTACATGTTTACATATGTGTACATGCACAAATAAATAAATAAGGACTGAAAGAACACCAAGTACGGTTTAATTAAAAAAAAATGATGAATTCCTCAGAGGTAATTGCAAAGTCCTAGAGATTCTAGCAACTGAGGAGAGTAAAGCTGGCAGAGGAGCTGGGATGAGATAAACTGATCAAGTACAAATCCAAAATCTGGCATCAAAACATTGAGCTCTCTGGAAAGAGGAAATGGGGTTGTAACTAAGTTGCCCAAGGTGGCAGCTCAAGTCAATAAAAAGAGCTTTGCCAAGAAATCGATAGTGAGATTGAGTCAATGAGTAGACCTTGTACTTCTGACCTAGGCAGAATCAGGAGACCAATTCTCAAAAAAAAAAAGGGGGGGGGGAGAAATGAGAGGAATAAACTAAGACTCCTAGTTACTAAGATTGTTGACAAGATAAAAAGAAAGATTCTGGATACTAAATGAGTGAGTTCCTGTCCTAGGGCTGTTCTATATCCACCCAAGGGAGAGATCATTGGTCCCAGAGTGGAGGGCAGGGTCTAATTTACAGGTTGGGGTCAAATGGTTCCACCTGTGCTTGCTGAAAAGAGTTTGTTCAAGACCAGGGATCATATAAAGTCATTATAGGCAGTGGGGCTTGAAATAGACCTTGTGATAGGAGAAGGCTCTCAAAAGAGGGGACAGAAAGGCTTTCAGAACTGGATAGAGGATGGAAACAGAAATGGAAGGAAATGTATAATCATATTAAATCACATTTATATATCACTTTAAAGTTGGCAAATGCTTTTTACTCCCGATAGCCCTGTGAGATTGATCGGGTGAGTATTATTTTCAAGAGAACACAACATGCAAATAATATGTGATTTCAACAATGTGGAAAATTCCTAGGGAGAACTCTCTTTTCCAAGGCATATCTAAACTACTACATTTTAGTAAATTTATGTTGGGCAACTAGAAGTCAAGGGACTTTCTCAGGGTCATCAGTAGGATTTGAACAAAGATCTTGACTCCAGTCCTAGGGGCTCTACTACACCAGACTACCTCTGGAAGTTAATGACTTGCCACAGCTAATAGATATCAGAGACAGAATTCAAAATCTGGTCTAACTCCAAGTTCAGTGCTCCTTTCATCATATAGTTTGGCAACCACAAACATATGCCTTGTCTTTACTGCAAATATGGGCTTATTCAAGCATTGCTGAGCCTGGCTTCTGACTATGGACTACACAAAACATTGAATTCAAACATCTTAAGAAATAGCATACATTTCCATTTATTAAAGACACAGGTCAGTGAAAAACAACTCGCTTGCAATAAAAGATTAGCCTGGAAAACAAAACTCCGTAAGTAGAAACTCAGTTCACAAATTTGCTAATCTCTTTTATTGACTGTGGACATTAGTCTCTATTTGACCTTTTGGGTAATTACTGGAGGGTCAGTCCAGCACAAATTGATCTATCTATTTTGTAGAAGTTTCCCCCTCCAAGAATTTTTTTGAGATTTTTAAGCTTGATTTCTTCTTTCTGTTCCTCTCATAGACCATATCCATGCCAAGAAAAGAAAGGTAGGATTGAGGGAATTGTGGTGTGCTGGAAGGCAGAAATGACTCTCAATGGACCTGAAGAAGGGGACTATGCTTAGACCAACACTAAAATTCACCCCTAAAACTTGAGGAAAGCAGGACTTTATTTTTGATGTTTATAGATTGGGCCATTATTCTTATATAGTAATTATTCCCAGGGAGAAAGAGGTTAGCAGGGAGACAGGTAGAAAAGGGGAAATATGGGAAGATAAATAGGGAGCAAGACAGGGTCAGAAAGGTAAAATTTCTTTATAGCTAATAGTATAGATATAGAAGAGAAGCTAGGTAGTGCAGTAGATAAGAGTGCTGGGTTTGGGGTCAGGAAGACTGATCTTAAGTTCCAATCATTTCAGATACTTACTAGCTATGTACCTCAGTTTCCTCATTTGTGAAATGAGCTATTGAAGAAAAAAATTAACCACTCCAGTATTTTGCCAAGAAAACCCCAAATAGGGTCATGAAAAATGGAACACAACTGAAATGATTGAATAACAACTTCCTTACTCCAAATCTGGCATTCTAACCACTTACTATAAAACCTAGCACAAATGTCTTAAAGATTTGTACAGTCCCTCTGAGATTGTTTAGCATGGAACTTCTATAAGCTTTGATTCCTTTGTAAGAGTTTGAGTCATCTTCACAAACATCTAATTGTGTCCTTTAAAAAATAGCTTCCTTTAAAAAAATCATTGAGTTCAGCATTCCAACAAAAGAATTACTGTAGTCAAAATTATTATTGAATATTATAATTTTTGTTTTATGTTTGCAAACTATATTTCAATCCACACTAAAGAAAAAACAAAAAGGTAAAAAAAATTGTCTATTACCTATACTATGGCATGCAGTTGCATGAGTAGTTTAATTAGCATGTCAGGATGTACCCTTACCATTGAATTAATCTTCATTTCAGTTTCTTTATAACCATCCAAAATGGATAGATGTAATGGGAAAGGGGAGAAAGAGAAACTTTACAGTGCTGTTGATCATATAATCAGCACACACATACATAAAAACTCAGACACACAGACACACAAAATCCATTTTTGTCATCAGTGTTTTCCCAGAGAAGAATCTGTGAACAAGAATCGATGAAAGGCAAAGGAACGATTAAGTCTCTGTTATGTGCCAGGCATTGCACTAATTTGTTTCACAAATATTATCTCATTTGATCCTCACAATGACCCTGAAAGAGAACCATCATTAATATCCCCATTTTACAGTTGAGAAAACTGAGACAGACAGCAATTAACATAACTTATCCACAGTTATACAACTAATAAGTTTCTGAGACTAGAATTCAGGTCTTCCTGACTCTAATCTCAGCACTCTTTGGATAGACAACAGAAGCAAAGAATCAAAACTACAGGTGGTAAAAAAGAATAATGGAGAATATACATAGTTAGGATGAGTAGGTTACAGCACTTTACTAGTAATAACCCATGTTCAAGTAGGAGCATAAAAGTTATCACCCAGGGAAGGTAAGATCAGAAAAGGGAACCCATCATGTAGCAAGAGGGAAGAATAAGAGTCGTGATCCAGGTGTTACAGTAATACCTAGGTAAGCTTAAAAATATAGTAAATTCTCCTGATCATCAGAGGTTTATTTATGGAGGATTTATAGGAAAAGAATAAGAGTAGAAAGTTTAGGTATCTTAGCATCTCCCTTTTCCTTCCTCCTCCCATTGATGAGATCATGGATCTGCAGAAGTATTGAATTACTCCAACAGGTATGGACTAGACAATGGGGAGAATCAGAGACCAATGAAGGTAATTCTATATTTGTCCAAGTTGAAGAAGATTGTAGCAAAGAAGAAAGGCTAGAATGAGCTCAGAAATATATGGGATTTGTTTATGCATTCAGGACAAAGGGTGAAAGAAAAAGAGGGATCAGAGATGCATTCAAGGTCAGAATTGTGATGGACTGATCGTAAATCAAGCCCATTAAATGACAAAGTAGGATTAGGAACAAAGAGCTAAAACCACCCCAGAGGGACAGAACTGTACACAGTGTGTCTAGATACATATACTCCATAGAAATATAATTCTTTGATACAAAGTGAAAATTTTTATAATAATGCAAACTATCCCCAAACTATAAAAAGCAGTCTGCCTTTCTAAAGAACAAAAACCTCTGTATTATTCTGTACTGTGTTTATACTGTTGAGATAGCACCCAGCAAACCAGATGGATTGTACATATGAGTCCCCAATCCAGTTTGCTAGTCATATGTTGCCCAATCATGTCTTCCAAGGAAAAGTAAACTATGTGTGTGTGTGTGTGTGTGTGTGTGTATTACAGCCTCCATTGTCTCAAAATGTGACATTGTTTACAGTTAGACTGTCATGTCATCAGAAACATGTTCTTTCCTTTTTTCCAAAAGAGCCATTTGTTTCCTAAAATAAGATCTTTGACTTTCTAACAATACTTTTCAAATATAGCCTTAGAATTCTATTCAGCAACAATTTCCATTCCCAGGACCCTACACGGCTTGATAATTAATAGATCCCTTCTCATGCCAAAAATAAACTGATATAGCCTGAAAACATTGTAATTGAAAAATGAATATCTGGGGAGTTGATTTAGGATTCACATAAGGCTTCACCAATGATTCTGCTTCAAAGAAATGCATGAATTTAAATCTAACTGGAATCTAAAATTTTCCTCAAGTTTTAGCAAGAATGCAAAGCATTCCTGTGGCATCTAAAAAGCAAAGTATTCATTTCAATAACTTTAAGCTTATATGACTCTTCCCTTTGTGATTTGTATTTGTATCCCCATTACTTAACATAGTACATGGCACACGGAAAGTTTATTTATTTTCATTCAAAGCCTTTTTTTGAGGGAATCTAAATTACTTGTAGTCTGTAGCACTATGACATTCTTATAATATGTATAAGAATTATCCAAAAATCCACTTTAAAATGAATTAGATTATTTGACAACATATTAAAACATTCATGCTTTTCTAAAATTAGTCATTATAGTTGGTTAAAAGAGCTAACTTTTTAGGACTTACTGGAAGATTGTAACTGAAAATAGTCAATATGGTAGATATTTTAAAATGCTGATAGGAAAAAAAAACAACAAAGCATCACTGAATTTAAAGTTTTGAGAAAAATAGGCAACATTCCAATATGAATTCTGAAAAATGTACATGGCAATACTTGTTTATGAAGGATGTAGGTCTTGTTAACGTTGAGAGTATTTGCTGTAAAGAGCACAGTCAAATCTAGAGAATTCTACCCCAACTTCAAGCTTGGATTTTGTCTCTCAAATCTAAAGGACAAGAAGCATCATTCTCCATTGCCAATATGTACTGATAGAGGCTAGAAAGATGAAATCCAGAGCAAGATTTATGCACATTGAGAAAGAACGACAGGAAAGCATAAAGAGAGGCAAAAAAGTCAATGAAAAATAAATGCCAGAACAATAAGTCTTTTTCACATGGATATCAAGACTGTCAGGCTCATGGTAATCCCCAGCTTTAACACATCTGTGAGAGCTTCAGGCCCGTAATTGTAGTCCATCCCCTTGGATCTGTACATTGTCCTCATTTTAAATGTGCTCAAGGGAAAACTTCTGTAACAGTCAGATCGTTATGCTCCAAGGACAGTGTTCTTATGTTAAAAAAAGAAAAGTCTGCTCAGTTACACATCATTTTCAGATATTGAACGGTTACTAATATCAACAATTCCTGGTTGTTCTTTTTGACTGGAGGAAAAGCAATGAAATGTTTCCCTACTCCAAAGAGGAAAAGCTTTCCCTAATCAGCACAAAGAGTGTGATTCCCCAGGCTAGGCTCCATATGAGACACTACACAGGATGCAGGAGAGATGGATGGAGGAAATCCTCATTCGATACCCAGTCACCAGATTTTTCATTTTGACATTACAGTGCCTAAAAGTTGCAGAAGTCATGACACTTGATTCTTCAACTCATGGATAGGAAGCCAAACTCAGATGATAATGATGACTGACATTTATATGATGCTTTATAGTTTACAGGATACTTTATATGTTATCTTAGAAAACCTTGCTGTAATAAAGGAGACATTAGACCTTTCTTGAGAAGGATGAAGGCAAACTTGGAAACTATAATATATACAGTCAATATACTTAACTGGTAGCTTTTAACCAGATAAAAACATGGAGGCAAATTTCTCCCAAAGGATGTGTAAATTTTTCAGAGGAAGGAAGGAAAGAATAGGAAATACATATATGTATATGTGTGTACATATACCTTTACATACAAACTATCTATAAATTAATTCTCCCCTAAAGGAGGGAATTGATGGTATAGTAGAAAAAGCATTTGGTCAGCAAGATCTGAATTCAAATCTAATAATTACTACATGATCCTGGGTAAGTCGTTTATCCTGTGTTTCAGTTCCCTCCATCATAAAAAAGGAGTAATAATAGTACCTATCTCCCAAAGTTGTTCCAAGGATCAAATGAGGTACTTGTAAAGAAGTTCTCAGCACAATGCTTGGCATATAGTAGGTACTCTATAATTTTTTATTCTCTTACTACATCCTTTCCCTAAAAACATTACTACATTGCCATTTTCACATTCATTCACTGCAGATCCCTAGCACAAGTAGGCACTTAAATGCCTG
The DNA here is from genome assembly GCF_027887165.1 of Monodelphis domestica. Lineage (NCBI taxonomy): Eukaryota > Metazoa > Chordata > Mammalia > Didelphimorphia > Didelphidae > Monodelphis > Monodelphis domestica. Next base: position 248,893,600 of record NC_077231.1, read on the forward strand.
ATTTCTTCTAATTCCTCTACCAACATCATCCCATCCTCAGATCATCTTTCTCATCTAGCTCATCTAGTGTCCCATCACTAACTTTAGCCCTAAAATGAACCCTGCCCCTCCTCTTTGCCACTGTCAGATTCCTATGAGCATTAATTTCAACTTTTAGAGAATTTGGTTAATTATTAGGAGAAGTTGGTTTTTTCAGAGCCTTTGAATAAAATTCATCAAGGAGTTAATGGAAAGATGTTTTTATTCCCTAATAGGGGCAGCATTAAATTCTATTCCCACCATGGTAGAAATTCAGTACTGTATTTTAATGTTCTACAGGCCCACTGTGTATTGCTGAATTTTAAGACAGCAATTATAATGTGAATACACTAAAGTACATCATCAGACAGTTTACTGAGTGTGTTAATTTTGGCTAGTCGAGTTTTAATTGCAGTGAACTAGAAAGGAAATATGGAAGGGGCATCAAGGCATTATTGTTATGGGCCCAAGTTAGCAAAGGGGCAAACAATTTCCTTCAATGAACTGTCATCAGCTCTTCTCTCCCCAGTGGAAATATTCCTCCCTCTTCATCCAGCCTCCACTTGACTTTCATCTGCAGCACATCCTAATGAGGAGTGGAAGAGGGATTAAAATGTGTGAGAAGAACATAAGGTCTATAAGAAACAAAGAAAGGTAAGAGAAAAAGGGAAAGGAAGAAGAGCATTTCCCACCTGCTTTTCACCCAGAGGGCCTCAGATTTGGCTAAACATCACATTTCACTCCATGAAATTTTAGTAAACATCAGTCCTTTTCTCATTGTACCTCAAGGGATTTCAAAGCAGAACTCTGAAACATTTGGGTAGGCGTGGAATTTCACAGGATTACTGTAAAGGGGAATCACATATTTTTACAATAATTCACAGAGGATCCAGAATTCCATTCTGGGCTAGGTCACTGACCCTTCATGACCACAGACGTTGGAAAGGTTAAGCAGGCAAAAAAAAAAAAAGTAGACAACAAAACTATACGGTTCCATTGAATCACCATTATATCTTCATGCATCATTCCTATAACTAGGTTTGGAGATTAGGGTATCAGGGACATTGTCATGCTTTAAAGTTTTGTATCTCCAAAAGGATGCAGCACAGATTGATCGACCACTACAGGATTCCCATTTTGATGTACCAATGAAATGCCTCAAGAAGAGACAGTAAAATTCTCTGATGTTCCTCCACCACCTGCTAGGATGTATATGGTATAACCAAAAACAGAGAGGTTTTAAAGGAAGAGAATACAAAACTAAGAACTCAGAGACCTGGATTCTCATCCTACATCTGCCATTAACTTCCTATTTGTCCTATGTTAAGTCATTTCACCTCTGAGTCTCCATTTTGTTAGCTATAAAAAGCTGAAACTGGATTCAGTCTCTTAGCTCCTTTCCAGGTCTATAAGTCTAGGATGCAAAGAGTCTATATGGGCTTCTAATGGAGCAAATCTCAGGATAACTGGGCTTATTGCATTTGTATGTAAAACACTAGAGCCAAGTATCCATTTATACTCATGGTGATCCCAAATAAAATCCCAGAACAAACTCATATATTGATCAAATAGGCTAAAAAGGTAGTAATAAAGGTCACTTCATAGAACATATCCTCCCAAATATTCTAGCTCTATACTAGAGTGGTAGTAAGGATAGAGAAAAATGGTCCACTCCAGGTTTGCAGTTTGAATAAACCATATTTCAGTTCTCTAATACATACTAATTATATGACCACAGACAAGTCACCTGTCAAGTAAAAAATGAGTGTAATTTTTTCAGTACATAATTCAAAAGACTGATGAGAGAGAGAGAGAGAAAGAGAGAGAGAAAAAAAGAGAGAGACAGAGACAGAGAGAGAGAGAGAGAAAGAGAGAGGGAGAGAGAGATTTACCTCTGAGACTCAAATGAGATCATGTAGGTGAAGTGCTAAAAAATAAAAACAAAAACCTAGTAGGGACTCTCCTAAACATTGGGGACCCAAAGACAATCAAACATAGTTCCTGTCCCTAAGATATTTACCTTCTAAGGGACCACAATTAAATGGCAAGTAGAGAAGTTCTCATAACTGGGAGAGAGTGGTTAAGAGAGGGAACAGGAAAGGGTTCATATAGAAGAATCTGTTTAGCCAAGTCTTGAGAAAATCCAGGGGTTCTAAGCTTAGGTGAGAAGAGTATCCATTCCAGATATTTATTATTTTGGTCGTATTTGTATAGACAACAACGGAAATGGAAGATGGGGCATTATGCTCAAAAAACAACAAACAGACCCATACACCTTGATCCAGAAGAGAGCGGAAGAATTAGTTTTATCATTGGCTGATAATTTGTCTGAGACTAAAACTAATTACTGAAGAATCCAAGACAATACAAGAACTATTTTCTCAACTCTTCTCTCCTACTTGCCCACTTTTAGCTGATAAGAAATTCCCTTTAAAACCTCCTTTTACCTCAATGTACACGGTCCCCATTTCTTCGTGTTAAAAAAACAAACTGTGCAAGTCTGAAAGTGTTCGGAGCCTTCTCCACGACTCTAGCAGCATATTTCTGAGACCTTGGGGAAGGGGGGAAAAATTCACCCAAACAGATCCCAGTCTTGTTTAAGAAAAGGTGAATTAGCCACAAAAACCACCATCTTCTGTTTATTTGCCCTTATTTCTCAGCATTAATACCTGGGAGAGTTCCTCATGACTTTGTGTTACAAACCTGTCAATGGCTGATTTAAGACTTAAAAAGAAGCAAAAACCCGGACAGTTGTATGAATGCAGATATAGCTTCAGACTCTCTCCTGAGGCCTTCTGTGATTTTTTTTTTATCACTCAGGGCCCCACGAAGGCTAAGACTAGTGCTGGAGGCAGATTAGCAAAGAAATATCTGAGAAAAAGAAATCTTGTCGAGCTTTATGTGTCCCTCTATCGTTAAAGGTGCAGATATTAAAGAGACCCTCAACCTAAACTACAAAATTGTGGGGAAAGAATGTTTAAAAAACCAACTTAAAAATAGATGTGTGTGTGTGGATGGATGGATGATTTGATAAAGTACACGGGAAGTGTTTTGCTTTCCTAAACGAATCCAGTTTGAAAAGGCAAGGTTAAAAACAAAAGCCTAACACCAATACAGATGTTTTATTGCTGAACTCAGCCTCTGTTGAGAACACTACAGTACCGTAAATCTGGGCAGACACCTGACCTCATTCTTTTTTTGAGGAGGAAAGGAGAAGGGGGGGGGGCTATTTCTGGTTCTAGGCAGTGACAGTGAGGAAGCCTTTGGGGGTGGGGAAAGAATCTCAATCTGGCAGCTGGAAGGGGAAAAGACCGAAGGTTAAGCTACACGCAGTCAGCCCATAAATCCCCTTGCCAACATGAAGCCGAGTCCCCTCCTCTCTCCTTCCCTTCCAGGCTCTGTGTTGGATTCTGTTGTGACTTTTTTCCCCCTTCAAGCCAGCTCATTGAGAATTATTTCAATCTGATTTCACCTGTATAAAATGGCAGAGAGCTGAGAATCATGAGTATAATTTTCCTTGGCCCAGAACGCCCCCAAGCAAAGGCACTGCTGCCCCAAACTTGGGATGTTCTTGGTGGACAAGAATTTCTGGTCTGAGTTGAATGCAATCGATGCCCTTCATTTCAGCAAGTGTTTACTGAGAGAGGAAAAAATCTCCTAAACTACATCCCTTTATCCATCCAAACTCACTTAAAATCCAGTCTTCTTCATGACATCTTCCAGGACTAAGTAACAGAGAGACACTGTGCTCCTGATGGCTGCAGATAAACAGTGAACCTTCAAGGTACCAGAAGGCTTTCTACTCAAAAACCATTTCACACTTTTTCATCTAGAATTAAGGGGGGAAAGGAGTGTGGATTCTGTTTTTCTGTGCACTGTTTTACTTTAATAGTGAGAGTAAAAAGAATATCTTTCTACTTTCCAGAGAATAGAAAGTACATCTCTACCTTCTAGAGAGTAGGAAGAATATCTTTGTAGGTAAGTTCTTGCACCACATCTTGTACATGAGGGGTCATAAGCATTTACTGGATATCTACTGTGTTAAAGACTGAACATAAAATAAAGTAAGGAAGTTAGGTAGTACTGGGTAAAATGCTGGTCTCAGAGTCAGAATGAACTGAGTTTCCTCATCTGTGAAATGGAGATAATAAGAAGAGAACAAATGAGATGATATATGTAAAATGCTTCACAAATTTGAGTGTTATATAATTGCTAGGTATTACTAAAATCAATATATCAGCTTTAGTTTTTTATCACACTGATGATATAGGTATCCCTCCATCAGTTGAGATTGCGACCACTTACACCATCTCTTCCAAGGTTCTTAGCCATGTTTTCTTAGTATGTTGCAGGTATATTTCTTTTTACATGTTATTAGGTAATACAACACTATATGAAGTACCTACTATGTGCTATCTACATGGAATACAAAGAAAGAGAAAATATAATCTTTGAACTTGAAGAATTTACAACCTAAAAGGTTTCCAAGTGAACCTCTTAATCTGGAGAATACGTGTTTTTCATGAATTTTAATTTAATTAAGCACACATATATACCATGTACAGGTTAGTAGTTCTGGAACTCAGTGAGCTATTATAAGAATATTTTGGAGGGATAGAGTCAAGATGGTGATTTAGCAGTGATGAAAGCTGAAACTGCTGTGACGATCCTTCCAAACGAATCTTTTAATCGTGCCTCATAATGATAGGAGTCAAAAACCAACAGCAAGATGGAGTGAGGGGACTCTTCCACTGGACACAATTTGAAAGGTAGGCAGAAAGAGTCAATTTTCATGGGATAATGGGCAGCTGGAAGCAAAACTGCACATAGAGAAGTGCTGGACAACCACCCCCCACCTACTGTGCCAGGTTCCCAGCATGGGCATAATCCTGGGACCCTGCCTGTACCAACAACAGAAAATTCCCACACCCCACACCCATCCCTTAAAGTCCCAGGCTTTGGTAACAGTCCACAGTGAGATCCAGAGTCCATAGTACTTGGCCCTTTCAAGTCCATGTTGTCCTGAAGCCCTTAACATCAGAGCAAAATAGCTCAGTGTGCTAAGTCCTACAAGCCATCAACAGAGGAGACAGAATAATCAGCTTTCATAACTCTCAGTCCACAAGCAAAAAAAAAAAAAAAAGACTGGGAAAATAAGCAAACAGCAAAAGAAATACATAATCATAGAAAATTTACATATAGACAAAGAGGAATATACAGAGTTAATAGGGAACAATGAGATCCAATCAACCACATTACAAAAAAGAAAAATGGGAACTGGTCTCAGGTGTTAAAAGAACTCAAAAAGGAATAAAAAATCAAATGATAGGTCAGAGAAAAATAGAAAAAAGAAATGAAAGTAATGCAAAAAGATAACTTAAAAAGCAAAATTGGTCAAATGGAAAATTATAGATCAATTACCTCAATAAACATTGATGCAAAAATCTTAAATAAAATGCTATCAAAGAGAGCAATATATCACAAGGATTATTCACTTTGACCAGGTGCTATTTATACCAGGAATGGAAGGCTGGTTTAATATTAAGAAAATTATAAGCATAATTGACCACGTCAATAATCAAACTAACAGAAATCATATGATTATCTCAAAAGATGTAGAAAAAGCCTTTGACAAAACACAACATTCATTCTCATTAAAAACACTAGAAAGTATAGAAATAAATAGTTCACTCCTTGAAATTAGTATCTACCTAAAACCTTCAGAAAGTATCATCTGCAATGGGGATAAGTTAGAAGTTTTACCAATAAGATCAGGAGTAAAGCAAGGATGCCCATTATCATCACTATTATTGAATATTGTACTAGAAATTCTAGCTTTAAGCAATTAGTGAAGAAAAAGAAATTGAAGGCAATTAAACTAAAACAATTAAAACTAAAAAACTCTGAGGTACCACCTCACACCTATCAGCTTGGCCAATATGACAATAAAGGAAAATAATAAATGTTGGAGGAGGAAGAGGCAAAATTGGGACACTAAGGAATTGTGGGAGTAATTGTGAATTGATCTAAGCATTCTGGAGGACAATTTTTAATTATGCCCAAAAAGCTTTTAAAGAATGCATACCTTTTAATTCAGAAATTCCATTACTAGGTCTGAATTCCAAATAGATTTTAAAAAATGGGAAAGGACACTTAGAAAATCACAAAATTAAAATATTTTTGTTGTATTTTAATTTATTTTGTTAAACATCTGCCAATTATATTTAATTTGGTTTGGGTCACACTTAAGAAAGGCCGTTAATTTTATACCTGCATGCACAGACAACAAAATAATTTAAATGCTTAAAATGAATATAACAAATGGCACAGTATATATTTAAAGGAGAATGTCAGTAAGTTATGGAGAAAAACAGGTAAAACTATGTGGGGGACATCAATATATACCTTTCATACCTTGACAAATGTAATAAGCATGTTTGTATTCTAAACCAAAGGTACCTAGAGTTGCCTTCACTATTTTTGGCAAGAAGACCAAATATTTCCTAATAATATGATTTATGTTCTCTATTGGTTTCATCATTGTGGCAACTGCTTAGAAAAGTCAAACTTTTACAAGAAATATTATCCAGTATCAATACCAAGCCCTTGAATAGGTCTGATTTAATGTGGATTTAGTTATTCAGTATGTACCTCTTATCTTTATTTGTCTCCTTTTGTGTTATTTACTTTCAACTCCAGACTTAGTCACCAAAAAAAAAAAAAACAAACAAACAAACAACTAGCTAATTATTATTACTGTTACATCAATACTTGGTTAAAATCGTTACTGATTCTTTAGCTGTTACTGTTCTCACCCTCCACCATTTATCATATATAAACTTATCCATTTACATGTTGTATATATACAATGAAATTGTAAATTGAAATTCCTACAGAAAAGGAACTATTTTTTTTTTCTTAGCTTTGTTTCCCCAGTGCCTTACACATAGTCTTGAATGTAGTAGTACTTACTAAGTGTTAGTTGGATTGACTTGGACCTTGGTCAAATAACTCAACCTGTCTGGGACTCACATTTCTTACCTGTAAATTTGAGAGTAAGACAAGAGATCTTTAAGATCCTTACCAACTCTGAATCTGTCATTTTCCATAATCCTATTCCCCAAACTTCCAAGAATAGTTGAATATGCATTGTTTTCCCAGCATAGCCTTCCAGCAAACATGGTCACCTCTAGACCAAGATGAAGCATTGGAGCAAGATTGTGTAAAAGATTAATGACACACCTCAAAATAATTATATGTCCTGCCTATGCTTGTTAGTGATAGAAAGCATGAAGCCAAGTTTCTTTTGAGTTTACTGAAACTGTTTTTCCCCAGTACTGGAATGGCATAACTCAAGAAATATTATCCTTTAAAAAAGATATTATGATTCTAGGAACTGTAATTTTAAGTGTATTTTACATAACTGATTTCCTTTACTATTCTGGGTACTTTATTTTATACATTTAAAAACATTATTGAGAGGGAGTCCATAGGCTTCACCAGATTGCAAAAAAGGTCCATGACATACACAAACATAGATTAACAACAGCTACTCTAAAGCTGCCCACTTCTCCTAATTTATCTATTTCTTTGGAGAACTTATTACCTACTACATTTTTCAGGAACAATCCTGGAATTATCCATGACTTTAACATTTCCCTTATCTTCCTTATCCAATCAGTTGCCAAAAATCATATGTTTAACTTCTTGTCCTCTTTCTTCCTCAATCCATTCATCTTACTAATTTCATTCTTATTCTCTAGGGTACCAACATTCTTTTGGTACCTTTTATCAAGTGTTGCTTTTGATTCCTCGATCTCTTACGACCACTCCCCATCATCAATCTATTTTTAAGGCTATTCATTTTACATTTACATGAAATTATGAAGAGTGAAATGAGCAGAACCAAGAGAAAATTATATACAGCAACAAATATAGTGTTTGAAGAATAGCTTGTGCATGTCTACCTTGAGAGAAAAGAATTGATAAATATAAAATTATATTTTTTGGTAAAATGATGCTTTCTGTAATAAAAGGAGGGGAATGAGGGAGAGAGGGATATACCTGGGGATTTCAATGTAACAAACATTTTTTTTTAATGTAATCACTTTAATGTCTCTGTTAAGGTTCCCTTCTGTCCTCTGACACTGGCACCCTGATTCAAGACCTTAGCTCTTCATGCCTGGATTATTGCAATAATCTGCTGGTTGTTCTCTGGGCCACAACTTTTTCCCCACTCCAATTCATCTTCCACTCAGCTGCCACAGTGATCTCCTTAAAGGATAGGATGGAGAATGTCACCTTTCTAATCAAACAACTCCAAAATCAATTATAAACTGCTCTGTTTATCAATGAAAGACATTTATATCCTACCTCATCCCCCAATTTTCCAGTCTCCTTACAGTGTACTCATTCCAACATATTCTGCAATCCAGTGACAAGGATGTACTTGTCTGTCCTCATACACAAGCACTCCTCCTCCCAATACTGCATTTTCACTAGCTGACCCATGCCAAGAATTCTCTCTTTTCTCATATCTGCCTCCTGGGTTCCTTTAAGTCCCAGCTAAAAGCTCATCCTTTATAGGAAGTTTTCCTGAATCCCTCTTAATTCTAGTGCCTGCCCTCTGCTGTGCTATCTCCACACTATCCTATATAGAGTTTGTTCGTACATAGTTATTTGCATATCATTTTTCCTATTTGACTGTGAGCTGTTTCAGATCTGAGACTGTCTCTTGCTTTTAATTGTATCCCCAGGACTAAGAACTTCATAAATGTTTGTTGAGTGACGATTCCCTTCCTCCAGGCTCTTATCCGCTATATCCACATTGTTTTCCTGTCTTCTGTTATAAAATGAATTTTATGATGTTGGCTTTTTCCATATCTGGCATTTCACAAATATTTCAATAATTCTACTTTTTTGGTGTAAAACACAGGCTGATCCATTCATGAACAAAAATGCAATGTAGGAAGTTGCAATCAATGACCCTTCATCCTAATCTATATACTCTACCTCCCTTTGCCCTATCATGTCTCCCTTGCCTTCTAGTGCCTTTTTTGATTCATATTGGCTATCCAAGTCTCCCATATGAATTCTAATGAAGTCAACATTCTCAGTCCTCCTCTATCACTTCTTTAAAACAGTCCTAGCCTTTGTACTAAAATGTCCTAATACACAATTAAAGAACTAATAGGATGGACTAAATTCAGCTTTTGGCAGGGGCTTTTTTGGGTCATTAATCCCTTTGTTTATGTGGTAAAACCTATGGATGCTTTCACAGAAGAATCATGTATTACCTACATTTATAATAGAGGAAAATGCTAAATTTTAGACTATAAAGATAACTTTTTCCCATCCAAGTTCACACTCCACCTGAAATCTGTGGGAATTCTGGAGGTCCCAGCCCAAGTTAAGAAATACTGACCAAAGCTATTAGGGGTTGGACAGTGGGCTAAATCAGATAACGTTTTTTACTTCAAAGGCATTCATTTTTTCCTCTTAAGTTTAGAAGGAAATCCAGTCAATACTATCCTCTCCCATCCAGACATCTCCTAATGTGGGTGGCATCATTCTGCTGATCTCTCAATAACCTCCTTGGATAGCACTGTAGCAGGGTCTCCTAGGAAGAATTTATTACTCAGAAGGTTGGGGGGATTGTTAAGCATGTGGCTATCGTGGACATCCTAGTCTTCTAGTAGGCTGTATGGAGTAGGTAGCAATTTCCTGCTCCAACTGACCTTGATATCCATGAAGAGCTGGGACTCCTGATTCTGGAACTCCACATCCACTCAGAAGTTCCTCTACAGGGGCTCAATGTTACTGGACCTCACAATGGGCCTCCATTTCTGCCAGTATACATTCAAGGGCAGCATTAATGGCGAGCTGCCACTGGAACTCAATTGCTAGCATCTATAGGGTCCTACTTTGTTTGGTCGTCTTGCTGGTCTCGAATTATCCATCTAATAGGTAATTCTCTTATTAGTTCTCTTACCTCATTGCTAACCCCTAAGTTTCAGCATCCTTCCTCCTTTATCACCCAATACCTCAGATTGATTAATCAGAATCTACATAAAAATTTGTTCTCCATGAAAAATTGCATCAGGGCCCCCATAGACCACCACTCAAAAGCTGTTATTGCTGCTATTCTCCTCTTTACTCCTACTGTCTGGCACATGGATGCTGGGTACTCAGAACGCAGTCCCACCTCCAAAAGTGTGTTGCTACCCCAGCCCTAGAGCAGAGGGAGAAGATAATTAGTGGTAGCTGTAGGAAGTCATAGTGATGGCCTGGAATGCTCAAGGCTGCATATCTGGAGACCAAATGGGCACTTGAAGTCAATGCCAGAAGTCATCTTCCTTGTTTTTAAGCCAAATAAACAAGTAAATACAAGTCCACATTGGCAGAAGGCAAGGGTGAGGTGTTTGAAGATCAGGGAACCTTTCCTACAGTTTCTCAAATTACACAAAGAGTTGGCTGTCTCTTTTAAAGACCGAGTTCATAAATATGGAAACCCAAATAAAATTGCTCCTTGAAACTGTTGTCACATCTCCTCCTTTTGAGGTATTTATGCTGTATTCCCTTTTTGCCAAATACATCAACAGTTCTACTGATAATATTAGACACCAAAAATCATCATTGCCTTTTAACATATCTCTAATCAAGAGTACCACTCTTTTAATGCACATTTGCTAGGAGAAATTTTCAGTATCACAAGATACATCTCTCTTGGATTAATTAACAATTTAGCATAAGTAGAGAAAAAAAGTTCACTCCAGGCACTTTTGCAGATGAAGACAAAGTACAAAGTTATTTCACATGTCGTAGCACATTTCTAAAAGAATGAAACTGAATACCTGGAATGGTATCATGGAGGCTGTAATTTAATTCTTAAGTTTTCACATGTTTTTATAATTTGAAGATTCTTAATACCTTGGATCACAGGTTTTAGATGGAACTTACAGGAAGAGCTTTGGAGAAAAACTAGTTCAAACTTGAACATTTTATAAATGAGGAAACTGAGGTAAAAAGTAATGACCTGATTTGTTCAGGGTTATAGATAGTAAACAAAAGACCTGGCATTTAGACTGAAGACACCTTATGCAGAATCCACTGCTCTTTTCTGAAAGATCTTTTTTTAATATCAAAAATAAGTGTACACTGTGTCTACAATAAAAAATTTAGAAAAAGTAATATTTGATTTGCATTTTGACAGTTACAAATTTTGATCACAAAGCAGAGTCCCACATCTTATGGTTCCAAGATTCATGGTCTGTATGCTACTTCTTTATTCTTCAGTCTATTAGGTGGAAGTGAACTAAAATGAATTATATCAGCATATCATTAATATCATCTACCTATTTAAAATAATTAATTAAATTATATAATATCATATAAATTATAGAATTTTTATTTAACTTTATAATGTCATTTATAATTATTTATTCATTTATTAATTGACACTATCAATATAATCTGAATTTTTTTAAAACAACTTTTTCTCTCAATGAATATATTTTAATTTATGGGTTGATTTTCAGTTATATCTCAGTCTTGTCTAACTCTTCTTGTCCCCATTTGGTGTTTTCTGGGAAAAGATATTGGAGTAGTTTGCCATTTCTTCTCCAGTTCCTTTTACACATAAGGAAATACCTGAGGCAAACTGGGTTAAGAGACTTGCACAGGGTCACAGAGCTACTAAGAATCCAAGGCCTGATTTGAACTCAAGAAAAGGAGTCTTCTTGACTCCAAGTTCATACACTATCAATTGAACCACCTAACTTCTATATACAGAAGACCTACTATTTCAATGAAATGTGATTTTTAAGGACATTCATATCACTCTATCACCAAAGAACACTCCCTTCCAAATGCAAAAAAAATTTTTTTAAACAACTTCTAGTCTACCAAATATACAAATGCTCAAATTGTCACTGAAATGAATCAGAAAAGTGAAGCGTTCAAATCTTATTGACTAAAATAGTTTTAGTCATATAGTAAACCTTCAAAATTGCTGTAAGCTGGGCTCATGTATCAGGAACACAATGATATCCACTTCCTTGGACTTCAATGACTAATGAAGACAAAGGTAGTTCCCCCACCACCACCACCACTCCTTCCTTAACTCCCTAAGATGGTTCAGCACAGACACTATAATTTGAAAGACCTAGAAATCAATCCAACAGAGTATTCTTCTCCAAGAAGCTTGATTCCATCTCTAGCAATAGTGGTTACATAAAAACATCCTTCTGTGTCTCCCACAGGAGTGCTCCTGTTTTCTCCACCAAGGAAGATAATCTCTGAAATAGAAATAAAAGAAGAAAAATGGCCAGTGGAGAGTTGGTGCCAGAGAAAAAGAAACAAACACTGAGAACACCTAGTTAGCCTTGAAGAATTCAAGTCAACTGGTTCAGATAAACTGTATCCTTCAGTATGAAAGAACTGGCATGTATGATTGTTAAGCTCCTCTGTGATGATATGTGAAAGGCATGGAAAATAAGAAAGGAATTTCAGAACTGATGGAGAGCAAAAACGGTCCTCATTTTTGAGAGGCATGAGTTTGGGAAAAGACTTAATAATTAAGCTGTTGAAAAGTTGGAATGAGCTCCCTTTGGAAGGGATATGTTCCCCCTCAAGTGGAGTCTTGGATGATTATCATTGAATATGATATAGTAGAGATTCCTTTTGGGTACGGGTTGAACTGGGTGATGCCTATGATTTGTTCCAAATGCAAAATTCTAGAATTCTGTGAAAAGCATGTGGGAATATTTGGAATTCTGTTATATATTCCTCAGAGTTACTTTCCATTATGTCTCTTCTTTCCATAAATAAATGTTTTCAACATGATCATAATATTTTTTTTAAGTCTAAAAGCCAAATGACAAGCTAACTCTCCCACCTATCCAGGAGAATACAAAGGGATATCCCATCACCAAAGAGTCTTAATCTATGTATCCTAAGCTTCCCTGTTTCTGTTATTTGGGAGTCTTGAATAAATAAATATATAACAAATAACTAATGGTAGATTGGACTCCTCAACAAACAGCTGAGTCACTGCCGAGATGAAAAGTCAGAAGAGGAAGGGATTCAATTATATTAGAACTTCTAGTTTATCAGGCTAAGAAAAGGCAGCAAGACAAGGGGCTAAGTGGAGCAAAATTCAAAATACAGTTTACCATAGATCAAGAGTAGGGTCTCTACATTCATTAATGGGCAAATAGGTTCAAGAGGTTAAGATAGAAAGTATGGTTTGGAGACAAAAGCTACAAATTTAGAGTCAGACACTCTAATTTTGAGCCATATCTGTGTGACCTAGGGCAAGTCATTTCATTTCCTTGTGCCCTGCTTTCTATACATGCAAGAGGAAGAAGTAGGAAAAGATGATTTATAAGGTTCTACTAGAAGACCAAAAACCAAGAGGATAGATAAGATGGTCCAAGGTCTCAACAATCATAGCATTACAATATGACTCTGGTGCTAAGATGAGTTTCATCTTACCTAAAGGTTTCTTCAATATTTGCTACCCAGGGAGTGAGATTCATTCTAATGCACAGGAAGACATAGGTCCATTGGTATAGTTGGATGAATGCATACACTTGGCTGGAAAGAGGATGGAAAGGGTGAGCAATTTTGACAAGAAGGTCACTAAAGAGAAAAATAAAGATTTAGTGAATTGTTTTGAGGGGACCAAAGAGCACACTTCAATTTGATTCAATAAATAGGAATTGGACTCAGGTAATCCCTATATTCACACACCAAGTCTCATGCCTTTCCTAGCCAGAGTGTAGCTAAGGAGCATGAGGCAATCCACAGCTAGAAGTTTTTCAATAGAAGAAGAAATAATCTCCAGAAACTCTAAAAGAGTGGGGAGGAGGGGGAGACCCTTCTCTCCACACACAGCAGGATGCATTATGAGTGATTTCCAAGGCTCAGACCACAGGGACTAGAATCCATTATCAATAGGCAAAACAAAGGTGAACATTCCTCAAAGTACAGTGTTCAAGAAATTTTGACATTGCCTGGTAATAAAGTGCAACTATCCTAGAAAAATGCCGACTAAATAATTACCCACCAAACCTGTTGTCAAATCCAATTAAAGAAAAAGAAAATCAAAGGGATTAACCTGTGGAATCTCATGTGTGATGTGTTTCCAGATGCCACAAAGAAAGGATCCCCAAAGTGACTAAGTGTATCCAATAGCCTTTTATTTTTGAAGATGAGTCTTTCAAAAACACCAGTTTGCATCTTTAGCTCTTCAGTCCTTCCACAAAAACCATCCCCCAATCAAAGGGGGACTCCCTGAGCTGATCAAAATGCAAAACAGGATGGTTCTCACTCCCCCACCCCCACCCCTTCCTTTGATAGTTGGAATAAAGTATGTTAATCTCAGTATACCTTTAACTTTATCATCCAGTTAATTATAAGGATGTCAGACACTTCCCTTTATTGAGATGAGTGTGGAACCCTCCAGATCCACCCTGGGCACACCATTCTCCTAAATTACAGCACAAAACACAGCATCTTGATGAACAAAAGCAATTAGAAAAAGGAATTGTTGCCAAGTTTTCTGAAGACTCATGGACTCCTCCCATTCACCTAACCTGGATGTGCCCATAGAAGAGGCTAAGGCACAACTTATTTGCATTACAATATCTCTAAAACTATATATTTGGATTGAATCATATGATTGGTATTTTGTTATTCAACACATCAGGTCTAAATGATAAGAAAAATTAAATTTGGAACTTTACTGGGATCTTCTTAGCTTTTCTGCATCAAGCACAAAACAATAAATAAATCACCAGATATTTGATTTAGGGACACCTTTAGATCTACCTTCCCTGGGATCTTTGAAAGACAGATTAAACCTTTGTCCATATCATCAGTTGTTCACTATCTTCAACAAAAGTAATGAGCAAAATAAACATGAAAAAAAAGTCTAGATATATTGCAACATAGTAGGATACCAAGGAGTCTCAAAATTCACTTAAGTGCAGAGATGCCTAAAACATGCTTTGCAACACTGCAATGTTTATTAAATATCAGACAAGGAGGTAAATGATAACAGCCCAAAGATTTAGAGTCCTGGGGTATTTTTAAAAAAACATTATATATCAAAAAGGTTAATTTCCTCAGGTTATCACAATTCAAATGACGTTTAGACTATGACATAGCTCACAATTTAATAAATGATATGTCATTTAAAAAATTCTTTCCTAGGTTGTGAAAGTAACATAAAAATAAACCAAGGGTGGGGGGAGGGAGTGCCAGGAAAGTCTCAAAGAACTAGTTTTGCATCCAATCACAAATGACAGATCTCTTATTCCAATTCACTAGCTTGTACTTGTATAACTAGATGCTAAAATGTGCCAGCAAACAGCTACCCTGTCCTCATTTTCCTAGTGAGAGGTGAGTCAAGTCTCACTGTGAAACGGGGTCAGCTGCTTTGCTAGGGATTTGAAATCATGACAGAGAACTATCTGGATGTGAAGCAATTAAGTCTGTCCAGTCATGATGGCCATTTAATGAGCTTCCTTGAGGCAGAAGGGAGTTCACTGTACCTGTCTCAAATAGGTTCTGATTCGCCATAAAGCTAACGTAATAAATAATTTAAATGCTGAAATATTCCAGCACAGAGACTTTCTTGCTGACTGTGTAGTACCTGACTATGCTGTCATAAGTGGAGACAGCAGTTAGGAAGTCAACCTGTGATTGGTTCATTCAGAGGAAGAAAACACACCAGCCCCTGCCACTGTGAAAGAGTTAAAAAAAAATCTTGGAGGATCTGTCTAAGATCCAGGTTAAGAGTTGAGGCTACTTGTGCTTGTACTTAACACCCATTTATTGGGCACAATGGACAGGTCCTGTCTCCTGCGCCATGCTGCTAGCAGGCATGGCCCTGGGATTGAATTAATGGTAGGAAGGAGAATGTCCTATAATTGCATGAGAAATCACATACTGCAGTATTTAACCAGCAAAGCCAAGTGGTTTCTGTAAGACGTTAAATTAACCCAGTGGGGATTTGGGACTATTCTGTAAGAAAGATTTCTTTATTCATGAGAATAATTGGGTATTGAAAAACCATCATGTATCTATCTAGATATGAAACTGCCAACTGATAGGTAACGATCAGCTCCCCCCCCCCACCACCGCCTTTGCTTGGGTCCTCCGGGTTTTATCTAGCCAATTATTCAGTTGTCTAGCTATAGATATGCCCCAGATCCTAACTTTAGGGCCCACTGAGGGGCCTGAGCCAGCAAAGGCAGATCCATGCCCTGTTTTATCCATTGCCTTCCAGTCATCAAATAACCCCAAGAGAAAGGGCATCACAATATTGGGAGAAAAGAAGGATAAAAGAACCGTCCACCTTTAAGGCCAAAATGAGAAAATGAGTTTCCTCTCTGAATCTTCTAGGAATTAAGGAAAGTGCACACTCTACCCTGGCTGTATTTTTTAAGCATTTCTTTCTTTTCTTCTTTTTTTCCACCATTAAATCTATAATTTAAAGGGTAGGGGAAAACGCCAGGCAAATGCAAGGAAAGTTCACCAGTTATGAGGTAATTGCATTAACACAGAGAGAAAAGGGAAAGTATGCAAGAAATCCTGATTGGCATTTCTCTGTTTAAAAGGAATTATTTTCCAATACCTGAGCATGCCCAGAGGAGCTGTCTATGAGCAGCTGTGAAACAGAACCTTTTTTACTTCAGGGTTAGTGCAGGGAGCTCATTAGCACGGGCTCTCCCCTCAGCTAAACAGCCTTGTTTGCATATTGAAGCAATAGAATATGAAGGTGTTAGAAAGGAAGAATTGCTCAGCTACTCCTGACTGACATGTCTATCTGGGCTCTTGTGTTTACAAGAGAATAACGAAGCTGCCCCAAAGCCCCTACTGGGCCTGATTATTATGCAGAGGCTTCTTAGATTATGTATAATTGATATCCCTTTTCCCTCCAGCTAACCAATGGCACCTCTCAAGAGTAATGCTAATTCTCCAGCATCTTACCATCCAAGCAAACACTGGAAATTGCTAGCTTTCTCTCTGCTTAATAATTTTTAAAGACCCAAAAGTGACATTTACATTTTTTTTAGAAGCACAAATGCCTGCACGGGTAGTGTGGCTTTACTGCTTAATAACAATCATGGAATCAAACGGTCGAGAGATGGTATTCAAGAGCTCACTTTAGCCTGCGCAATTTTGTGAGTGAGTGTGTGTGTGTGTATGCCCACACGTGCACATGTGTTCCTATATGAATGTGTATTATGAGCTAGATTGAAATAGACTGGAAAAACACAGTCACATCTTTTCCCCAAATACAATAGCACCATTTCTATAAGAGCCCCTCTGTTGGTGGTGGGGATTGGGAGAGCCAAACTTCGAATTCTGGTCCAGATTTTGCAATAGTTAGTGGGTAACATTTGACCAACATGTTCAAGAACCTCATCGAAAACAGTATATAACTTTAAACTGGGTCACAGTATATTAGAACTAACAGGGACCTGAGAGCAAGGGCTCTTAACCTTTTCTGTGTCTTTTACCCATTGTTATTCTGGGGAGTTCTATTGATCCCTTTTCAGATGGATAAAATAGAATGCATGGGATTACAATAAACAAATCATTGAACTAAAGTTATACTTTTTTTTAATTTCATGATTCCAGGTTAAGAAACTTTGTTTTAGAGATAGCCTGTTGTAACCAATTCATTTTACCAATAAGGAAACTAATATTCAGAGAGATTAAGTAATTTACCCAAGATAAGATAACAAATTTTGAGAACAGTTGGGACTTAAACCAGTCTCCTTAATCCCCTAAATCCTTGTCTTTTTGCTACACTTCATCATGTAGTAGAGAACTAGAATAGGAGCCAAGAAGACAAGAGTTCAAATCCTTCCTTAGATACTAACTGTGTGAGTATAGGCAAGTCATTATAGCTTCCTTCAGCCTCATCTTTAAAATGAAGGGGTTGGACTCAATGATTCCTAAGATCCATTGTAGGTCTAAATTTACAATCCAATCATCTTAATTGCTTTGCTCCCAACTCATGTCAAGCCAAAAGATTTTAAAAGCCTCCCTGTAGCAGACTGGCTCAGAATAACCTGTTGGAAAATGCTGTCATACACAAAATCCCATCTGATCTATTCAATGCGTCTGTGAAACATCAATACCATCCCCACTTCATAGAGGCTAATTTGAAAAGCATTTCTGCCTATCAAGAGAGCTTAAGTCTTCATACTATTAACAATCAGCTGATTCAAGCCTCAAATTCAGGTTTCCTGACTCAAAATCAAGAGTTCTTAATCTTTGGGGAGTGATAGATCTCCTTCACAGTCTGGTAAAGCATATGGACCTGATCTCAAAATAATATTTTGAAATGTACAAAAAGCAATGCAAAGTAAACTAGTTATGCTGAAATATCGTGATTAAAAAATGTAAAAACCAAGTTCCCATACTCCAGATTAAGAACCTTTGCTCTAACTCCATTTTTTCCTTCTACTATTCTATAGCACATAAGAATTTCAAGGTTGGGTTAAACCTAGGTTCTATCAAACCCAATTGTTCACCTTCTGAGAAGGTCTAAAATTTTTGTTCTATGGAAAAGTCATTGTTTTAATTATCATCAACTTTATATGATTAGAATTGTATCTCATACTGTAGTTACCTCGACTTATTCTGATTTTTTAAAAATATATGTTCAGTGTCTAGGAGGTAAAGGCAATCTTATATTTGCTCTTCAGAGCACAAAGTAATTCTTTCAACACTCAGTTTGAGAAGTGCTAAGCAACTACACCATGCAAGGCACAGTAGTAAGAGATGGGAATAAACAAAAATCTGAAGCAGGCCTTTCCCTAAGGAACTTATAAAGGTGATACCATTAAGATTCAAGTTGGTGGAAATAGAAAGTGATAGCTATTTTACTTCCTTTGTTCTCTGACCACCCAAAGCTATGTTTCCAATGTTTCCTCAAAAAAGAGTAAGGTCACAAATTACCTATCCTGGTACAAAAGTGGTGACTTTCAGTGGAAAAATGAGACTCTAAAAGACACAATAGTATTTTCATTCAAAATTGCACAGGCTCCAACCTTTGTTTTGGTTCAGACAAACATCCCTCAACTTCTGATGCTTCTCCAAACCTTTGAAGTTGAAAACACTGAATTTTTTTGAAAAGGGAGAGGTCTCAATTATATACACAAACACACATGTTCAACTTGAGGAGATATTGAA
Organism: Monodelphis domestica; assembly: GCF_027887165.1. Lineage (NCBI taxonomy): Eukaryota > Metazoa > Chordata > Mammalia > Didelphimorphia > Didelphidae > Monodelphis > Monodelphis domestica. The sequence goes on from NC_077231.1 coordinate 248,912,833, forward strand.
CACTTTGAGCTTTGGGTTGAAACAAGAAGAAAACAGTCATTTGCAAGGTATCATAATAATTCCATTTCCAAGGCAGAAACATATAATCACCCTAGTAGAATCACCAGTCTGTGCCTGATCTATGAGTGAGGAGGTGAAGGCAGGGAGTACTACTCTTTCAAAGCAGAAGAAGTGGGTCAAAGTGGCCTAGATTAGGTTATAGAGCCCTCTTTTTTCCCATGCTACTCTTAGAAATGAAAGAGAATATATATATATAAACCCAAAAGGGATAAATGATTCTGTTGACAGGTTTTAACCTGATCCTCCTTCTTCCCCAAAGTGATTCCTTTTTCCTACAAATGTAGAAAAATATATAAAGAAGAAAAGTGGAATTCACTGTGGTGTCATGGAAATAGCTTTGAAATCCATGGAGCCAGGACTGAGTTCCATTTCCCCTGCTTACTATTTATATGACTTCATCTAAATTATTTACCCTCTCTGAACTCACTTACCTCACTTATAAAATGAAAAGACTGAAACAGATGACCTCCATGGTCTTTTATAACTCTAACTGATGCTAAACTATGCTAAATATGCTAAAACTGTATTGCTAAAATGGAGAAAATAGAGAAGCTACAAAGTAGATGCTCATCAATTAGAATATGGCTACACAAACTGTGGTACATGCATGGCATGAACTATTACTCTTCTCTGAGTAATGCAAAATATCATGAATATAGAGAAGTATGGAAAGATTTCCATGAACTGATACAAGTAAGCAGAGAAGAAATTAACATATAGCATGAATGTAAGTAGAAATAATAATCATGACACAATTGAATTAAACATCATACAATTACAACAACAATAACAACAAAAAAGGAAGAAGTATGAGAAGATCCCTAACCCTACTGCTTTGTAGAAATGTGTGATCCACATATGTATAACATTTCACATATCTTGAGATTCTTCTAGATTTTTTTTTGGTTTTGCTGATTTTTCTATTCTTTCCTTTTTCCATTAAAATTTAATTTGATTTATGGAATGGCTCTCTGGGAAAAAGAAAGAGGGATGTAGGAAGAAATTCATGAGATGGAAAAACAAGAGATATCCACAAAAAAATTATTTTTAAAACAACGAGATAGCCTTTGAGGAAATAGTTTGGTTTCCACATCTGTTGACTTTTTGCCTTTAAACCACAAAATCATAGAGAGGTAGCCATGTTACTTCCATCTGGGGGACATAATACAATATACTTGGAGTGTTTTTCTTGGACAACAGAAATTGAACTCTTTTAATGACCTTCTTCAGGACTGAGGTCACTATACATTCCATTGTGTGGTGTGAAGTATTCTCTCTCTCTCTCTCTCTCTCTCTCTCTCTCTCTCTCTCTCTTTCAGTCTCTCTCTCAGAGTAAGCAAACTGCCACAGATAAATACAACACGTATCAATTCATTTTGATTATTAAGGGTAAGAAAATATTCAGGTTATTGGAGGCTATGAGCCCTATAGACAATGTATTATACCAATAAGAATATTCCTTTCTATGTTTGGCAAATATGATATATACTAATCAATGTCATCAATACTTGTGGATGCTGGAATCTCTCCATGGCCCCTCTCTCCTCCAGAAAGCAACCTCTGGCAAGGAAATTCATAATCTTCCTCCATTAATCTCACAAAACAATATTAAGCACTTCCTTTTTTTCATTTACTGTATATATTACCCAAGGAGGAGCATTTCCTAAGGGGCAAAGGAAATGAAACAAGTTCTCTCAACAATGGAGAAAAAAACAAAGACAGGTGTTATTTCAGTAACAAGGGATCTCTACTATGAAGCTTCTGAGGTTGGATAATTGAGTGTTGGACTTGGGGCTAAAAGAATTGCTTTTGAATACTGGCTCTGATATTTATAAGCTATGTGGCCCTGAGCAAATCACTTTACTTATGTGGAAGTCAGTTTCCAAATCTGTAAAATAAAGAGGTCTGAAAAAGTGCACTCTAAGGTCCCTTCCAACTCTAAATCAATATTATAGATAAAAATTTTACCATCCTTTATAAAGAATATATAGTTATTTTCCCAAAAAAATATCAAACCAAGATGTATATTCCTAATTCATCCATGAATATCAAATGATAACCTGAATCATGAAAGAAATAATAGCATATTCAGAAAAGCTGGGATTTTATGGACATTACTAGCTCCCACCACCAACACAGACCTACAATGGTAGTAAAGTCCTGGAGGTGGAGGAAGGTTAAGTAATTTTCTCAGGGATAGCCAACTAGTAAATGTCAGAAACAGGATTTAAACCCAACCCACATTTGGGGCTTCCAGGAGCTCAATCCAGAATTCTACTACACTGCCCTTACATCATAAAAACAGCTTCAGAAAAATTAGCAGATGTTCAGTTATTAGAAAGTGTGCCATATCTCACCCAAGGGAGAATTCCCTGAAGTCTCTATTGTGATGAATGGGAGATGAGCATATTATCAAAGAACTGACCCTTCGACATGTCAACTTCTTCCTAGGATCATTTTCTCACCAGAGACCTCTACTGGAACCACACAAATGGTTCTTTTCTTAAAACCAAAAGCCAAAAGTCTAAGACCTCACCTCTCTCAAGCCTTCTCCAGTTCCAATCCTCATAGAGGCATGGAGGCATCAATCTCTACCAATGAGGAGAGTCATATATGAATGAGCATGAGCTCCCTGGTTACATGAATATGAGTGAAAACTAAAGGCTTTAATTTGCTGTTGCCATGAAATTCAGCCAAAAGAAAATCTTGGCTGGATTCAGTGTACTAGTCAATATGAAAAAATGTCAGCCCTGGGATTTGAATTCAGAGACAGTTTTCTTTCCATGTATAATGAGTACTGTGTCCAAATACCAATGTATAGCTGGAGGAAGGAGAGAAGGAAAATATCCTACCAAGAGGCAAGCATAAGAACTCAAAAAATGTTAGCATTCTGGGGCTGTTCAGTAAAGAAGCAAATAGTCCTACCCTCCTCAAAAACTCATGTTACCATTATATTACAGCATGGTCATGCTCAGTATCATCTCTTTAAGAAACCAGAGAACTTCAATTTCAAAATTATTTTGGAAACATTCTCATCAAAAATATTTAAGATTATAAAAGATGTTTTTGTGCTTAAAGGATATAGCTTCCACTATAATATCCAGCAACATCCATTTATGTGGAACATCTTTTCCCCTGTTGTAATAGATAAATGAGATAGATAAAATTCTACTCTTTGCATCCCAAAGGAAGCCTGGAATTCCATGGGGATGCTGAGTATAGAGAAGCAGAGAGCTTTCAAATGGAATGAACTACCAACTGAGGAAACTGTTGCATTCCACAAAATCACAGGATTTGGGAGTCATTTGGGGCTTTAAAGATGATTAAGTCCAATCTAGAATCTTACAGACAGCGAAACTCTGGTCTAGAAAGGTAAAGAAGCTTACCCAAAATCACACAGTCCAGAAGTTGCAAAATCATTTGCATATGACTCAAGTCCCAGGGCCTTCTATCACACTGCATCTTGTCATCCCCATTAAACAGGATAAGATTTAGAGCTGAAAAATGTCTCAAGGATTGCCTTGACCAATTCCCTCATTTTACAGATGAAGAAACCATAGTCTTAAGAATCTAAGGGACTTGGTCAAGGTCATATGGGTGACCTTCAACCTGGATCTTCTAACTCAAAATGCCACAATTTTTTCATACTTTGTTATACAGTCTTAAATTATGGGAAGTCAGTGAACTTGGGGAAATTCCTACTTTCCTGGGAGAGACAGGGAATGACCACTGTCGGCATCCAATTGCCATTGTTTGTGGGGAGCCATGGGGTCAGCCAGCTGGAAGAAGGAAAAGGAGCAGGAGACATGCCAGGAATACCAAAGTTCAGTGCCAAGAATTGAGGAGTAAGGAGGGAAGCCAGTAAAAAAAAAAACAAGCTATATATATTTTTTCACAGAGCAGAGAGAGAACTAGTGTCAGAGCTAACTAGCTCCGGTAAGCTAACAAGAGGGTAGAGCCAAATTCTAAAAGACCATTTCAGCCACTCAGCCGCATTCCTCTGGATCCCCAAAAGATTAGGCACTGAAACACATTCTAGCATCCATGCTATCTTCTTGACATATAATCAGGCAACAGAGACTGTCCTCAGCATCTCTGAAAATTTTGGTCTTTTGTGAATAATGATAAAGTAATTTTCCTTTATTATAAAGTAGGGTTTTAGAGTTATACATACGTATCTAACCAGGCATTTTACATTGTCTCAAAAAAATTCTACAAGTCCAGAGTTTCATTTCCTTGTAAAAAAACAGAAAAGAAAATGCCAGCTAGGGTCTTCCAGGCAACCTTACATGGAGAAGTCAGAACATATACAGGATGGGAGAGGCAAGTGGTAAAGAGATGGATTTTGACTGTTATCCTCTAAGAGATTTGTCAAATGAGTTGAGAGCAAAACATGAAGAGTTTTACATGCACACACAGGCTCAAAAGGCTTCTTTCATGAGATGCACACATCAGTGAATAGTCACCCACATTTACTAAGAGTGCTATTTATTTAACCCACCTTCTGCAAAGAGCTGTAAGGGCTGTATACACCGTGGCTATTATGTGAATACTAATAATGCATCATAAAAACACAGAATTGTAGAAATAGATGGGACCTTCGAGATCTGAAAGAAAAACAAACCTATCAAGGCATTAATCATGCTATTTGGTATATCCCCCAGGAGGAAAAACACTGGAAGATACTAGAGACAGCCAAGTTGTTTCTTTGAATATCTTTCTCACTTTAGAAGGGATGAAAAGATACTGAAGGCTCTGGTGGTGATGGGGGCTCTACACACTCCTATAAATTACAGTGTGAGAACCCAGTAAACCTCGTTGGCTGCCCAGTACACCAGCCAAAGGCAGAGCCCCCAGCAGACCCCAGGACAGCCACTCTCCCAGGCTCCAGGTGCTTCCCTGACTGACATCACTTCCATCCTGTGGAACTGAGTTTCTGCCAATATCATCAGTCAGGATTCAGCCTTCATCAAACACCAAGTAAGCCACAAGCCAGAAAGAGAATGATGGAGTTGCATCCTTAGGCTACAAACTTATGACTTTCAATGAATCAAGAGCTTTCAATTCAGTTTGGACAGCTCACTGAAGTCCACTGTTCTGTCTTATTGCTGATGGCATTATTATTGTTAATATAATATAATAGAAGTTGACTTTTCACTGGTTAAAATTATTATCAATATTCATGTTAATTATATTTATATGGAAAGGTAAAGTTTGCAAAGAATTTTACCTGGATTATCTCACTTGATTCTCACAACTGTGGGAGGTAGGTCTTTTTGTTATTGTTCAGTCTTTTCAGTTTTGCCTGATTCTTTGCAACCTCATTTAGGGTTTTCTTGGCAAAGGTACTGGACTAATTTGCCATTTCCCAATTCATTTTACAGATGAAGAAATTGAGGCAAACAGAGCCAAATGACTTGACCAGAGTCACACAGCCAGTAGAAGTCTAAGGCCTGATTTGAACTCAAGTCTTCCTAAATCCAGACCCAGTGCTTTATCTACTGTATCACATTTTACAGATGAAGAAATTGGAACTAAAAATGAAGGACTTGTGTAGGGTCACAAAGCTAGTGAATACCTGGGGTAAAATTTTAATTCAGTTCTTTCTGACTCCAACTTAAACACTCTTCATTACACCATCTAACCAGAATCCATGTCTTTCTATTAATAAGCCAAGAGTGATTTTAATCCATGAGTCACTTATCTTCCAAGTCACTGTAGAAACACAAAATAAAGGATTGTTTTGCTTCAGTGTTGTTAGTGAGGTCTACCCTCACCTCATCCTCCAAAACACACATATGGCATTTGGATAGAATACTAAACTTGGACTTTAATTCTACCTTGTCTCGTGTTTATATAGGCAAGTCATTAACTTCTCTGATCCTCATTTTCTCCATATGGAAAATGGATTCATTAATTCCTGTAATTCCTTCATCTAAAGTTTGTTATGAGGCTCAAATAAAATCATCTATGTAAAGATATTTTCCAACTCTAAAGTACTATCTAAATTTTAATTAATAATAAATACATAAATAAAATCAGAACGCATTCATTAGAATTGACTCTCCACAAAAGAAACATTCTCCCATAGAACTCCAAGAGGGAAGATCTAAACAAAGATTTAAATGTTCAAGGAATTTTTCAGATTTCTTTGTTCAAAAATCCTTTGATAGAGTTAATTTTTCTAATATTTATAGCATTTCTCATATATGTATGTGTGTGTGTTTGCATGTTGTCTTTCAAATTAGATCTTTTATCTCCTTGAGAGCAGGGACTATTTTTTGCCTTGATTTGTAGTTCTTAAAATGTTCAGCACAGGACTAGGCACATAGAAAACAATAAATGCTTCCTTCCTGACTTGACTGTGGAATAAGTGAATGACATTTCTCTTCCAAGTCAAGGTATGTCAACTGAAACTTGATAGCCATTCCATCCATGTCTTTATACAAATCATTAATAATATGTTAAACAGAAAATTACTAAGCATAAATTACTGGGAAACTAAACTAAAAATGTCCCTCCAAGTTGACTGAAAACAATTAATAAGTATTCTTTGGGGCCAATAACAAACCCCTGAACTGCACCATCATGTAGCCCATATACAGAATTATGAACTAAGAACTAATTTTCACCTGGGCCAACAAAAGTAAATGGAGTGAGGCAGGTTGCTGAACCATACAAAAAACAGACTGTCCACTGGTTCGGTTATGCTAGAAGAGGGAATGGTTTGACCCTTACCCCTAAAAAGGGTAGAAGAAGGCTAATATTACAAAATGGTTTGCTCTTTCCAAAGTTACCAATGCCTTCTTCATCACCAAAACTAATTTTCTCAACCTTTAAACATCTTGGCCTCTCTGCAAGAATTGATGAAGTTAATAACCCTCTTCTCCAACTTTTCTTGACATTACTCTAGCCTATCTATCTCCTCCAGATAGTTCCTCAGTATCCTATACAGGATCTTCATCTATGTCATGGCCCTAACTATGTCTATCCTCTTCCCTTTTTTCTTCTTTCTCTATACAATTTCATTTGCAGAACTCATAAGCGCCCATAGATTCAATGATCTCTATGATGATTCTCAAACCAATCAAATCACATCACACATCAGAGTAGCAAAGAAGAATTTTAAAAAGAAAACTATAAATATTGGAAGGTTATGAGAAAGAAGATACACTAATGTACTATTGGTTTACCTGTATATGAGTACCATCATTCTGGAAAGCAATTTGGAATTTCACACAAAAAAGTTGTATGCCCTAAAGAAAAGAGACAAAAGAAAGAAGAAAAGGTCATTTGTATTTTAAGTATGTATATATATATATGTGTATATATATATATACACATATATATGTGTGTGTTGTGTGTTGTGTGTATGTATATGTATATATGTTTATATGTATAAATATATATATTTGTATATCTGTATATTTAGCTCTTCTTTTTGTGATGGCAAAATAAAACTGAAACTATGAGTATTTCCAACAATTGAGAAAGCACTGAGTGAGTCATGGTTTCTGAATGCAATGGAGTAAATATTGTACTATAAGAAATGAAGTATTAGATAATTTCAAAGAGTCACAGAAGTACTATATGAACTGATGCTGAGTGAAATGAGCAAAACCAGAGGAACAGTGTCTATACTAAACAGCAATATTTTTAAATATGCAGTTTGGAGAACTTTTAAAAACTGATCATGACTAAGATAAGCAAAACTAGAACAATTTATACAGTGGCAACACTATAAAAATAAACAACTCTGGGGGCAGCTAAGTAGTTCAGTGGATATAGAGAGATGCTGTGTTCAAATATGGCCTCAGACACTTCCTAGATTGTGACTCTGGGTAAGTCACTTAACTTCACTGGTCCAGCCTTCACTGCTCTTCTGCCTTGGAACAAATTCTTAATATTGATTCTAAGATACACATGTATCTTTGGGATGTTACATGGGAATGCTTCCTTCCAGGTAAAAGTACATGCATGTACACAAACGCAGGCAGACCCATTTCAGAGTCCAATGCCCAAGTCATATTCTTTCTGTGCTAGAGTTCTGTCCTCATTTTTTCATCTTCTCCACTTCTTTCTCCATCTTCTTCACTAGAATAGCCTTTGTCAGATACTTCATTAAAATCTAAGTAAATGGCATCTTTTGTGTTGGTCTGATCTATTATCAGTCTAATAATCTTGCTGAAAAGGAAATGGCATTAAACTATAACAAGCTGCCTTTTGGATATGTTGAGTTTGAGGTGTCTTTGTGACAATTATGGCAGTTGGTCCAGATGTCAGAATGGAGCTCAAGTAAGACTATGTTTGATAAAGCCACATCAGGTTTTTGTGATTGCTGCTTTCTTTTCTAGAGATCCACTGACTGCTCCTTTAATAATACTTTCTCTAAAAGACAAAGTCAGACTCACTGTCTAATAGTTTATAGCCTCTAGTCTCTCCTCTTTGTAAATGAAAATCAGGATAACATTGTCCTCCAATTCTGCAGCACTTTACCTATCCTATGATCTCTAAAGGATCCCTAACTTTGCCTCAGTAATGCAGTGTGTGATTTTTTTTTCTCTGTACCTGAGAATATAGTTTATTTGGGCCAGATAATGCTCTTTTGATAGCTCCTGACTTATCTTGAGCCTCAACCTCCCATTAGATGCTTCTGTTTTATCCATTTCCAATCCAAAGGTTATTTCTCTTTCTCAGACAGAAAAGGAAAAAAACAAAACCAAAAACAAACCAAAGTAAAATAACAGTTGAATGACTTTGATAACACATGATCCTATCGACCCTGAACAGGGTCCAATTCCTCCTTTGATCCTACTCTTTTCTCTAACATAGCTAAAAACAAACAAAAACAAAAATAAACCTTTGGATTGTTCTTAGCTTTCCTTGCCAGCTGAAGTCTATTCAGAGAGTCAGCCCAACACTATTCTTAAGGAGTGACATATTAACTTTTCCATTATTTGCCCTTCATTCCATCTTTTGTAAATTTCATTTCAAAATTAAAGTCAGTCCATGAGTTTCCTGTGTATCCACATCAGTCTCCTTAGGTATTTTCCTTCTTTTCTCTTCAGTGGAATTATTTACTTTCATACATTCAGGATGTCCTTCTGGAAAACTTCTCATTCCAACATGGTCAGACTTCACCAATAAAATTTTGTTCTCCACGTTCTCATCTACTATTTCTCTGGACCTTTTGAAATTTGTTCTTTAAAATATTAGAACACATATGAAATGGTGTCCACTGCTTTATGAATTAATATTTCTCATGGTCTTCTATTGTTCTCCTTTGAAGGGCTTTATAAATGAATTTTTATTCTAAATTGGTACTATCCAAGGACTGGTGCATCTTGCTCCTTGGCAAGGACATTATGTCCACTGCCTAAGTTGTTTTCAAGTCATTTTGGTCATTCTTGTTGTGAAGTTTGCTTTAATTTAGTTTACCTAACTAGGAAATGGCAATAACCAAAATCAATATCTTTTTCCATTTCTCATTTCTCAGTTATGAAAATAATCTCATCTATTCTTATAATAATTTTCATGTAGTCAATCAATCAAAACAATAGCATTTATTCAGTCATTTCTACATGCCAAACACTATGCCAGATGCTGAGGGGAAAAAATACAAGAAGTATTCTCTGCCCTCAAAGAATATCTAATATGATTGGAGATATAAGACTGAAATTTCAAAAAGAAATAATGAAAATTTGAAAATAGGAATGGGATCAATAACCCAATTATTTCTCTGATCAAGTGCTAATTAATTAGCACCTAATTAGTACTTAATTAGCACCTAACTAATTATGTGCTAATTAATTTTTCCTCATTAGTTTTTGTTGTGACTATACTGTATCATAATTTTATAATTGAAGATTTGCCCATGATATCATAGATTTGGTATCTGATTGAATATGATGATTGAAAGAGGGAAAAATCAAAGACAGATCCAAAATTGGGAATCTGGGTGACTGAACAGATAGTAGTTCACTTGATAAAACATATATTTTTGGAAGAATGTTGAGTTTGGAGGGAAATAAAACAAGTTGCATTTTGGATAATTCAAGTTCCAGATGTCTTTGTGACATCCAGTTTTAAAATGTTCAACTATCATTTGGTGAAGTCAGATTGGAGCTTAAAAGAGAGACAAGGGATAGGTATGGAAATCTAGGGATCATCTACATAGAAATAATGAAATCTAGGAGTCATCTCTATTGAGATAATAACTGAACTCATTATTGCTGATGAGTTCAACAAATGAGAGTAGAGAGGGAAAATTTGACCTAGGACAAAACCTTGTGATATATGCACCCACAGTTAGTGAGTGGATACATGGATAAAGATGAATCAAGGAATACTGATAAATATTAGGAAATGTAGGATAAGAACCAGGAGAGAGTGTTTTCATGAGGAAAAAAACATAGAGGACAGACTATCTCGGTATAGCAGTTGATGAGCATTGGCAAATGCTGCAGATAGTTCAAGATTAGGAAAATTATTTTTTTCATTGAAGAGATCTCTGATAACTTGGAAGAGAGAAGTTTCAATTGAATGATGTAGTTGGAAACCAAAGAACAAAAAGTTTTTTAATAAAGTAAGAGGAGAGAAAATGGAGACCATCTTATTCAAGGAGTTTACCTAAGAAGAAGAAAAGTGATAGCTATCACAAAGGGTAGGATCTAATGAACCATTTTTAAGAATACGGAAGAATTTCTCATTCAAAGAAAGGAACCAGAAGACAGGGAGAAATTAAATGTTAGAGCAAAAGGAAGTTTAGTAATGGGGACAGTGTGATAAAGATAGGATGGAATGGGATCAAAGGTACAAATAAAGTGGTTGCCCCTGTCAAAGACAAAGAGGACCACCTCTTCAACAGAAGTTGAAGTAAAAGAGGAAATAGTGAGAGATGCCTGAGGTATGTGAAATGAAGAGGGGAGTAGCTCATGATAAAAGGTCTCAATTTTTTTACTATAAAAAAGATGGGCTGATTGCAAAACAATAGGAGTAAAAATGAATTTGTATTTGTCAACAGAGTAAGGATTCCAAGGAATATAATGGAATGAGAGGACAAAGAAGGATACAAATAGTGGAGAGGTAGAGTTTAGGTGAACTGAGATGATATAGGAGGGCTGGGTGCCAAACTAAAGGGACTGATAAGGACAGAAAATGTATTTACTAGAGTGAGTAGATCTCTAGTTCTCAGTAGGTGAGAGTCCTAACTCTGCTCCAAACTGCCAGGAAGAAAATCAGGGTTTCCCACAGAGCTAGAGAGTGACAGAACCCTGACTACAACTCACAAAGAGCGATTCTGTCTGATTCATCTGTGATAAATGACAGCTGTGACAGGTGTAAATATCCTAGTGTTATAAATTTTATGAAAGCAACCCATCTGGCCATTTAACATTACATTGTAGCTTGTTTTGCCATCTCCTGACCGACAAACAAGCCACTCTGTGGACAGTGTGATCGAAAGGCAAAGCAATGGCAACCAAATGAGAAATGAGGAAAAAGAGACATCCTGAGACAAAGAGACCACGAGACCAGGAAAGGAAATTTTATTCCCAACACAGCTTGTGGTTCTTTCCCCTCCCCCTTGCTGGTTGTGGCTATTCAAGATTTATTCCTCTCAGTTATATGAGTTATTCACAAGATTCTAGCCTAAAGAGCAAAACTTTCTCTAAGCTTTCTGTGGGGCCAGTAGGAAGATAACCATAATAGTCCAACAGCTGGGATGGTTATTTAAAGTGAAACAGCATGGCTGACCTTTTTTATTCTTTTTTGCAATGAATGCATTAAAATACAGTCAATTTAATGGAGGCTTTAAAAAGCCAGGAATGAGGAATTGCATCAGAAGCTAAATTCTGGAGGAGGTTTCAGCAATGCCAAAAGACACAGACCATCATTACAATATAAAATGGCTTAAGGTCAAATTGCAGAAGAAGAGTTAGTTAATGTCCAGCATCCGGAATGCCAGTCCCCAACAATCTTTAACTAAAGCTCTCACAAATGCTCTTTATCTATCTCCCCAGTTCATCCATATTTACTAAAATATAAAGCAACAGCCGTTTAAGAAATGAATAACTAGGTATGCCTTTCAATCATTAACTCACATTGCCAAAGATTTGCTAGCATTAAGTTTCAAGTTTAAAACAACATACTTAGGGGGAAAAGATTCAAAAGTGAAAGTTCATTCTAAAAGGTTCATTTCCTTATTCTTTGAGGATTCCACCAGAGTGCTTAATTATGAAGTCAACCCATCCACTCACTAATCGGGAGGGACTATGTTTCATATTCTTTGAGAATTAAAATTCATATTTCTGGGTTACTGTACGTTTTACAAAGAGCTTTCTTCACAGCAACCCTTTGAGAAAGATACTGTCCCATTTTATAGATGAGAAAGTTGAAGCTGAGGAACAGATATAGAATTATTAGTGTCAAAGTCATAACTCAAATCCAGATCTTCTAATAACAAAGCCAGAACTAGTATTTTCCTTCCCAAATTCCCCTTTTCCCCTATACGTCTGGGTCAGTGCTGTAAAAATAATAACCAGAAAACAGTAAAAATAATGAGCAATAAATTGATTATGGATTGTAAACTGATTTGATACTCTGCTTGTTGTGCTTACAAAGTATCTTCAGTTTGTATAATTGAAGTGAAGTTCGTAATTAAACTTCTCTTCAGGGGCAGGTACAAGGATGCTAAGGAGACTCTTGTTATATAAAAATAAACTATTTCTTTAGAATATAAGGATAAAAAAAGGATTTCTAACTCTAAGGGATTCTAACTCCACACAAATAAAACTCCCTGGTTCCACAAAGAACCACTTCTCCTGTTTCCACTGGCTACCCTGATCCTTCCTGATCTGACTAACCCAAAGTTTCACTATTCTACAATAAACTAAACACTATTATCCTTATACAAAGTATATAATTCTTAACTTTATCTCCAAAATATAAAAATAACAAAAGCCAGCTGGCTGAGCCTCAGCAAGAACCAAGTTAGGACTCAGCCTTAGCAGACTCAGAATCCAAACCAAAGACCAGGTCTTTCTTTGGTCTTCTCAGATATAAAAACAGTTTACGTAACAGCAATAGATAGTCACTAGTGTTTCCAAATTTGGAAAAGAAAAATCACTTATCTCCTTCAGATTTTTCCCTCCTTTCCTTCTACCTCAGACAGTGAGGAGAGAGAGAAAAGATGTCACCTCCTTTCCACACTCCAAGAGAGAGTTTAAGTGTTAACTCCCTCAGAGTAACTGCCACAGAAAAACTATTACCCCTCCCACACACAATGTCAACATTTGAAATGGTCACTGCCTCAGCTCTGCTTCAAATTCCAATTCTTTCTCAAGCCAGATTCTTCACTTCTTACCTCTAAACTAATATAATGATTTAATTTCTAATATAATCCTTATAGTACTTAGCAAGAAGCATAAGTGCTTATTGACTTGAATGGAATTTATCTGTTCTTCCTTTGGTATCTGCAAGTTTACCAACTACCAAATGCACCTATACAATTTTCACCTTTTAACTCAAAAAAAGTTCAGTTACCCATTCTCATCCAACTGATCCCTTTGCATGATACAAAATTCAAGATGGTTTTTCATTTGTTGTGATGAGTTTTCAGTCACCTACCTAAGACCCCTCATCATTCTGTAAGTTGAACAAGATCAAATTGATAGAACTAAACAGACACTGACACTTTTAATTAGTGGACCACTACACTAATTCTTCTTCAACCACCCTTCACCTCCTTTCCTAGGGTCAAATCCAGCAGCAGATGTACCTGTCTTAAAAGACAATGAAGTATGATTTAGTCACCAAGGAGGCAAGAACAAAATAGAAGCAGGAAATTTAAAAGGAAAAAGGCCAGAAGTAAAGCAAATGGGGTGGATTTTACTAAATATTTTACTTTCTTCTCAGATACCACATTCCATACATTTCCACCCTATACTTCTGCCACAAAAGTAGTCATTTCGGTCTTACATATTTGTAGCTATTACATCAATTCATTATGTCATTGTTCTAATAATGTCAACATACTTTTTTGATTTTAGAAAGTGAGCCTTCCTCTGTTCCATGGCTTTAGATATCATCCCCCAAACAACTGTAATTTTAATGTTATGAAATGAATGAATTAATATAATTAGGTGGCAACATCACATAAACAACAAACCAGGAAGGCTGGACATGTTTGTTGTCATCCAAGATTACTCCCATAATGACATGTCCCATAGTTACAAAACAATACTTCTTATCATATTACAGTATTCTGAAAAGAATGCTAGGCTTGGAACTCAGAGTTCCAGCTCTGATTATTACGCTGATATGACTCCAGAAAAGGCATCTTAACTCCCAAACCAGATGCTCCACTTATAGTCATACTTTCACTACCTACCCTACAAGGATGCTATTTGGAAAACAAATTACAATCCTTAAAGTGTTACAGAAGTGTTAGTTAATATAATCATCATCCTGTGTATATGCAAACCCTCCAGTATATTCAAAGACAAAGTTTCTGGATTTGACTACTCAGTCTTGGCATCTGCCTTCCAACCTGATGCCCCAGGAAAAGGGAGTCTGATCCAAGACTTTTCTCTTGTAATGTGCACTGAGAATCCAAAGAACAACTCACATGCATATTGCATGACAAGGTTTACTGAATACATTAACGTGTAATGCTTCATTGAGTTCGGTGTTGTCTGTCCCCTTTTTCACTGATGGAAAAACAAGCTCAGAGAGGTAAGTGACTATCTCAGAATTGGAACTAACCGATGGAGAAATTAAAATTTGACCTCAAACCTTCTGAAACTAAGTCTGGCATCTTTCTATTATTTTACACTGTCCTCTATGATAAAATATTGCCAGATTTCAGGAAAATCTTTATTCTTCTGCTCCTATCCCATTAGTATGGAGAACAAAAGGGCTCATAAGGTATGTATGCAACATTTCTGTGATAACAGAAATTTCCTACTAGATAATTGTCCTGTAATTAGGGCTATTAAATAGTATTATGGCCTGATGAACTAAAGAGCTAGGCTTCCTACAGGCATAATTAACAGGTAAATGAATATAACATGCCTTTACACTAAATTATGCATTTTCTAAAAACAAATATCACTATTAAATAACTCAGAAAAAAACAATGACAAACAATATATTCAGGTTTTATATACAATTTAAAATAAATTCTAAGAAACAAACACAATGATACAATTACTTTTCTTACTCATCTTCAAGTGTTATCAGTCTCTGCTTAATGGAACCCTACTTTTCCCTAAGGTTGAGTAAAATGTACACTGAACCATTCTTGGTTTGCCAGAAACTTATCCACACCTCTAACCAAGTCTTCATCAATAGAAACAGATTTATTTAATCATTGACCTTATTTCTCACAGAAAAAAATGTTAAGAAGCTTCCTTAGCAACCCAAATTGGCTTCACAAACACCATCTTTTTACTCAATTGTATCTTTCCTTGGCATGAGAAAAAGCCAAGAGAAAAATTCCACTGAAATCACTGGTCTTTATAAAGCCTTGCTAGATTGTTTTTCCCCCTTCTTTTTTTATATAAAGAGTTTCTCTGTTATATAATTTCCAAGTAATTTCCTTGTTCCCTTTTCCAAGGGGCCAGGGCAGCCAGGGCCCACATTTTGAGTTCCCCTTTGCAATAGCTGCTGTATAGTTGAGATTTCCATGAATCATCCCAAGATAGAGAATTCATCCTCCCTCATTCCTTACTGGAGTCACCACAAAGCTGGAGAAACCAGGAAATCAAACATAACCAAAAGGCATATGCAATGAGTCAACATGTCTTTGGAATCACCAGAAGTTTCAGCTCAGCTCTAAGTATGCTCTCTAGGGTGGCTCCTCTAGATCTATAAACCTTACTCCATTTACTTTCAATTTAAAAACATATCTCTGCAGAATTTTATGTGGATTTCATTAGTGTTCTAAGCATGTAGTTTTTAAAAAATACATCGGTACTTCATTTTGACAAGATATGCTTCTCAACAAATATTCTAACAAAACCTATTAAAAAGTTCCAAGAAAATAGTCTTATTATTGATTTATTCGCGGGAGAGAAGGATAAGTCTTTTAACTTTGGCTTCATTCTTTAACTTTTACATTGACTGTTATATTTGGCCAGAGTTTAACTTGCTCCTTGTGTTGATTTTGTATAAATGTATAATTGGAATCAGTTACATATACAAAACCCAATAAACTGGTTAAACATGTGCACATTATAAACTGTTGTAGCCATATTTTTGCAGCCTACTTTATTCTTTTAGCTCCACATCATTCCATGTAAGTTTTCCTATGGTTCTCTGACTTCTTCATATTCATTATTCCTTACATTTTAATAATAATATACCATTCAAGTAAAATTTAATTTATGTGGCCATTCTCTAGACACCGGGGACACATTTTATTTCCAGTTTTTATACCACTTCTATAAACTTCTTGTAAACTTATTTGGGCATATAAAAGAGATAAAGAGATGTTTTATTTTGATCTTTCATATACACCTTCAAGTTAAATCAACAAAAAAAAATATGCATTGACTTAATTTAGACGTTTTCTATCAATAGCAGCCATATGTTGTCATGGAAAGTATACTGGATTTGAGGTCAGAAGACAGCTCTGCTACTTTCTACCAGTGCTCATTTTTCTCAGATAAAAAATGATGGGAAGTGGGATAAAACCATGTGAATGTTTTGTAGTCAACAAAGCTGAAGGATATACTCATACCAACAAGATCTTTAGATCCAAGGTGAAATCAAAAATAAATTCCCTTCAATAGTCACCTTATATTGCATTATCTGAGTCATCTTTATTAACAAATTAATTAGATTGTCCTCATAGAAAACAGCAATACCTTCCTGCCAAAATGTGGACAGTTTGTCTTTGATATCTTCCAATTTCCCTTCCTTTTTCCTGCTAGCCACTCTTCTTTAACTCCAAGATTCCTTGTTTTCAGTTCTGTTAGCTAATTTTCATTGTTATTAGCTTAAAAAATCTTAATTCACAAGCCTCAAAGCTTTATGTATTTTTAACACTTTAGCATACATTTTAACATTAAAGGCCAAAAAGTTTTTAAATCCAAAGGAATAACTCCTGAAGGATGACAATGATCACTCAAATAGAGATCATGGAAGCATTATTTATTAAGTGCCCACTATGTGCCAGGCATTATACTAGGTTCTTAACACATGAGTAAAAGGAATAAAACAATATCTTACTGCCTAGATCACTGGATGAAAAAAGAAATATTTAATTGATAACTTACTTCTAATTGAAAACTAGACTTTTTTCTCTACTGGTTGAGAGCTGAGCCAAACTATTCTATTGCTTGATAGTTTGATAAATCCATGAATTCATTAGTACTCACTCTACTAATATAGATCACAACCCATCCACCTCATGAGAATAGTAGTTTTTTTAAAAGCTTCACATTAATTCATTCTTCTTCTACATGTATAACACCCTATTATTATGCTCAACTACAGGGAAACTACATTTTATTTATTGCTTGAATCATCTCTGATGAATGAAAAGGTACCGCTTTTTAGTTGTAGGGTAATATTTAAAACCAACTTTGAGGTGAAAATCAACTCTACTTCCAACTGTGCTGGCTGCAAGGACCCCTACATGCTGAGCTAGCTACATACTATGACCTAGCAAACATTCAAACATCCAGTGCTCCAAGTAGGAATCATTTTCTGGGGCAAATAGCATGAACTAGGCTATATTTCTCTCATCTTAAAATTGACTTTTTGAAGGGCATTATTCTTTATTAGTTTTGAGGAAGCCTGTTTGGAAAATCACCTTCCTCTGCCATAAGTAGTGCCAATATTATACCAAAGATTGAAAGCCATCAACATCGCCATCTTGAAACAAGGAATTTAGGGTTCTGGGTAAAGTTTGGACCTGGAAAGACTTCTGTCATCTTCAAAGAAGATGAATCATTCCACACTAAGAGACTGAAGAGAATAATAAATACAACCTGAGCAGGGGGTAGGGGGATGAAAATAAAATGAAAATTGAGGTCTTGTGCTTTCTAGACACACAAAAGGGTAAATGGGTGTATATGAAAATATAAGGATAAAACTAAGGTCAGAAAAGAGGGTCAAATGAGTTAATATATATAAAGTATTATATGCATTCTATTTATTATTATTATAATCACTGTATGTTCTTGAAGTAGTATATACAAAATAAAGCAAAGTAAATACAAGATAATTAAATATAAGGTAATTAGACAAAGAGGACACTAGCACTTGGGGTTTCAGGAAAGACATCAAATAGAAACTGTCCCTCAATTGGATTTTGAAAGAAGTCAATGATACTGAGAAATGAAAAGAGAAAACAATATGAAGGAATAAAGAATGGCCAATGGAAAGGCATAGAGATGTGATGTACAGAGTTATTGTGAAGAACAAAAAGGACAGTTTAGTTGGACTATATAATTCAAAGAAGGCAATAGTATGTAACGATGAAAAATAGAAAAGAACCAAGTTTTGAAGGACTTTCAAAGCCAAATTGAAGAGAATAGCAAACTTAAAGGGAAAAGAAGTTAAAATAAAGTGAAAAATTAGTGTCCTTGTACCCTGTGCTCTCTGGAGGCAGACACCCAAAAGGGTCAATGAGTGCACATGAGATATAAGGATAAAACAATGGCAAAAAGGACAGCAAATTTGATATTTTATCCTAGAGCCAGTAGGGTTTAATGAGTCAAAGATTCTAGACTATATCTTCCATATATATATATATATATATATATATATATATATATATATATATATATATATATATCCACATGTCCTAACAGTGTTTCATTATGTTCATATCCATTTGGTAAACTATGATTTGACAAGTGATTTAAGTGAAATATTCGCTTACCAAAAAAACTGACAGGATCAATATTTCATTCAAGAAAAATCACTCCAACAATTGTATAGAAGAGGATTGATTGAGGAGATACTTGAAGCAGGTATAAATGAAAATTAAGGGGCCATTGTAATGATGCAGGAGAAACAAAATGAGGACATGGCTAAAATTATGGCTATTAGAGTAGAGAGAAAGAGTCAGATATGAGGGGTAGTATGGTGACAAAAATGATAAGATCTATTAGTCAACTGGATATATGGGGTGAAGGAGAGCAAAGAGGCCAGGAAAATTCCCTTGTATACTCCCTTCTCTCCCTCCTGCAGTCTCCTGAGCTTGAAGACCCTTGTTCTTTCTCCCTTTGCTTCTCACCTGTCCTTACTGTCATTTGTGACTCTTCTCTTTGAAAATCTACTCTCAGAATGTGATCTAAGTCACCTCACTGTGGATTTCAATTCTGATGTTACCTCATCTCAGGGGTAAGTTTTATGTTGATTATGGAATATTTGTCTGACTCAAGTGATATCGGGTACCAGAGTCCAAGATAGAGGTGCCTTTCCTGGTGCCCTAATATTCTCATTGCATAGCCTACCTACAGGTTTAAATATGATTCAAGGGTTCCTCTTAAAAAGAGGGACTTTTTTACATCTACTTTTTTTTTAATAAAAGGTATAGAGTCAAATTAGTTACCAAATTGAAGTATTTCATACATCTTAGAAGACTTTATATAACTATTAATGTTATTTTAGCCTCTGTTGCACTTTTTAGGTATATTTTATAACACGAGGAAAGGCCCTCTTCTCTTTAAATCCCTACATTCTCTGTTTCAGTGATTTTATATATTCTCATGACTTCAAGACATAGCCTGGTCTAGAGGGAAAAGGACACCAAAAAATTAAATTTTAAGGTCCTGCTCCAACCCTTGCTAGTTCTGTTACTTAGGGCAAGGTATTTTTAACTCCTCTGAACCTCAGTTTACTTATTTGTACAATAGGAAATAATAAGTCTTGTCATAAACTCTATACCCTTTGATAGGAATGGGTAGGAGTATTACATGCAAATATTCCAGATATCCTTAGAATTTGACCCAGGACTGATCAGGTTGATTAGTGATCAGTCAGAAATTCATTAATTCACAAGAGCTAAAATATGACCTTTGAGATATTATTCTCTAGTCTTTGGAAATATGAAATATAATTTTAATTTACCATTTGCAACATGCATAAAATTCTTAGAACATTTTAACTTTGTTTCCTAAACAAAAATATGTACACTAACTGTTTAACAACCAGATCTTCTTTGGGGAAATGTGCCCACAATACAATTTTTAATTAATCTTCATTATTAATATTTTCCATCACTTTGTTAAAGGTAAGAAATCAACAAAACAAGAAATCAAGCCCTGATTTGTATCATTTCACAATCTCTGAGGTGAAAAAGTTCAGATTGAAAATTTAACAGTCAGCTCTCCAGAGGCACTAGGAAAGAGTTAGCTCCAGCACATTTCTGCTCCCACTATTTCCCTACCTGAATACTACTCTTTAATGACCAAACTGGGTTAAAGGTAGGTTGGTGGTAGATTGGATAGAGAACAATATTTAAAATCAGAATACGCTGTGTTCAATTCTGGCTCTAGTGGTTACTAACTCTGTTGTAGTTCAGTTGTTCAATCATATTGGACTCTTTATGACTCAGTGGACCATAGTATGCCAGTACTGTTCGTGGGGTTTTCTCAGAAAAGCTACTAGAGTAGTTTGCCTTTTACTTATCCAATGGATTGAGGCAAAGAGAAGTTAAGTGACTTGCTCAGGGTTACACGGCTAGTAAGTATCTGAAGCCTATTTTGAACTCGGGTCTCCCTGACAACAGGGCTAGCATTCTATTCATTGAGCCAACCAATTGCCTCCCACCTTTGTAATCTTGGGAAAATCAATTTCTTAATCTGTTTCATGAGCATCTTAATAGCCCAGAGTTGATGTGAGAACCAAATAAGAAGATATTTTGTAAAGCATTCTGCAAACCTAGATATTATATAAATACTAGCTATTAATTTTAGAGTTAGTAGTGGCAATCCTCTAACACCAATTCCCTCCATTTGAACTGTGTAGCTATTCTGCCTTTGCTCATATTTTTTTCTTTACCCAGAGTTCCAATTTCATGCCACTTTGCCCTTATCTCCCCCACAGAAAATCACACCTCTTCTTCAAAGTCGTTAGACAAATCTACCTGAACTTGAGCAAGAATTGTTTTCTTTTTAAAGTGAGAGAGGGTAGACACCTTCATTAGGCACCTACTGTTGTTCCAAGCACTGTATAAAACATTTTACAAATATCTTATTTGATTTAAAAAAAAAACCCTGTGAAGTAGGTGCTATTATTATTCCCATTTTATAGTTGGTGAAAATCACATCCAAGGTCACATAGATTGTGTCTGAGGCCAAATTTAGAAGTCAGTTCTATGTGAATACATGGCCAATGTTCTATCTAAGTTACCTGCTTAAGTCAAGTTATTTTAGAATTAGAGGTGTCCATGACAGCAATCCAAGCTCAGGTCACTATCATAAGGAATCTCATTTTTAAGGAGCTAGGGATTATTGATCAATGCAAACATTGCAAAGAAACAATTAAAATGGTGGGATTTTTACAATATATCCCTGTGAGTTACAAATATTTAGCATCTGTCAAGTAAATAAAAAGGAAATAGACAAGTGGCCAGAATTATCCAATAGATGTTTATTATTCATAAATGAAGAGACAATAAATCCCTGTACTATAAATATAATTCTCTATTTGCCCTTAAGAATTTGGCAAGTAAACTTTCCTAGAACTATAGCATTTTATCAGGGCTTTATAGGTATAAACCATAGTCACTTGGGTTTAACAACTATTCAATGAAAATTTACAAAAACGAATTTTAATAGATGATACCATATGATACCACTCAGACTCCAAACTATATGGAAGGAAAAGCTTTCAAAATAGAGAGACAAAGAAGAAAAATTTTAAAGGAGTAGAAAGCAACCCTGTTGCCCTGTGTTCTACTAGAATTGTTCTGAAAATGCTTTCAGCGAATTTATAAAGGATGAAGCACTATCCCAACACTCATTCAATTCTAAGAAGTTAATAATTTCTCAGATAAATTGCTTAAGATATATTTCCAGAAGAGTCAGCATTTCACACTACAATAGTTAAGGCTGAAAATAGTTATATTTCACTGAGTTCACTATATAGAAACAATTGTTTTACCTGAAAAGGGAGTTGGCTAATTTTCAAAGATTATTCCCAAAGTACCTCCAAGGGCAACAGTTACATGAATTCATAGTCAACAATATGTTGGTGGAGAAGCATTGAACCAATGGCTGGCATTTGGATTTGTTTAAAAAAAAGAAGATGTTTGTGATATTAATTTCTTTTAAAAAGTCAAGTTCTTGCTAAGAAAAATTACAGAAAGTTCATCAGTAAGGGCCCTAGATTTGTTGATTGATGGTAATTTTTTTAAAGACTGGGTCTTCCTCCTTATCAAGGCTGAAAGTACAGGAGCCTCTCACAGCCCAGTTTCACTAATTGACAGAAGAAGCTTTGAACTGCTCTGTTTCCAAACTGGGTGAGTTTGTCCCTTTCTAGGCAATCTGGTGACCCAATGCTTGTAGCCTTTCACAGTAATACTGAACTTCTTTGGAACACTTGATTAGAATAGCCCACTGTAGTCTAAAACTTTCAAAGATCTGCCAATCTTTCTCAGAAGAAGGAATTATAGATTTATACTACCACTTCTGACTTTATGCTAAATTTGTAAGAAAATGGTAACTATTCTCCATATTGCAAAAGTTTAGTACCTACCAAATACCTGGACATCTTATACACATATAAAATGTATATGTGTATTTATTATAATAAAGCATATTTCAAAAGTTAAAATTTCTCTCACTTTCCACCCTTAACAAAGTCATCTCAAACAGTCATTATGATTCCTTCCTTTATATCATCAGTTCGGGCAATGAAGCATCTCTAAAACTGTTAAATACCTATTAACACCTTATATAGGGATTCTTGGTCTCTAAAGAATGTGTTAAGTATTCATTAGCTGTTATAGAGAATCTATCCAGGCCTGAGTTCATAATGGTTATGTACCAAACTTTTTAACAAATAAATGTCAGTGATAGAAAATATAGTTTAAATTATAGAAATCTAATAAACAAACAATGTGAAAAATCTAATGATTTGTGGGGAGAGGAGTATGGAAATTACAAGAAAGTGTAAATTGCAATGAGGTAAATAAGGAGTGTCGCCTTTGTTTTTATACAGTGGGTTAATAATGGATGTAATAAATATTCATAGTCATGCTCTTTGTAGTGGCAAAAAATAGGAAAATGAGGGGGTGTCCCTCAATTGGGGGATGACCGAACAAATTGTGGTATATGCTGGTGATGGAATTCTACAGTGCAATAAGGAATGATAAACTGCTTGATTTCCATACAAGCTGGAAAGACCTCCAAGAACAGATGCATAGTGAAAAGAGCAGAACCAGGAGAACATTGTACACAGAGAATGATACATTGTGGGGTGATCATATGTAATCGAATTTGCTGATAGCAATGCAATGATCTAGAACAGTCCCAAGGGATTTATGAGAAATAGCACTATCCACATCAAGTGAAAGAACTGTGGGAATAGAAATACAGAAGGAAAACATTTTATTTTCACTTGTTTATATGGATATTGGATGTGGGGTTTTGGTTTTCAAAGGATCATTACAAAAATGATTAATATGGGGTACAGCTGGGTGGCTCAGTGGATTGAGAGTCAGGCCTAGAGATGGGAGGTCCTAGGTTCAAATCTTACCTCAGACACTTCCCAGCTGTGTTACCCTGGGCAAGTCACTCAACCCCCATTGCCTAGCCCTTACCACTCTTCTGCCTTGGAGCCAATACATAGTATTGGCTCCAAGGCAGAAGTTAAAGGTTTTAAATTTTTTTTAAATGATTAATATGGAAATAGGTATTGAGTGATAATTCCTGTATATAAATTCCTTGTTGGCTCTGGGAGAGGGGGAAAGGAAAAGGGAAAGAAAAGTACATGAATCACATAACCATGGAAAAATACTTAAATAAATTTTTTAAAAGAAAAGAAAAAATAATAATAATGTTTAAATGTGCATTTTAATTGAATAAAGCTTTTCCTCCAAAACATAAATATTAATTGATTCCATTTCTTTGCTAAGATTTTGTTTCATAAAAAAGCTCAAATATTGCCAATTATTTTATCCTAAAGTTTCAGGCTCTTTAAAACAATGTCTATAAATACCATTTTAAAATGAATTTAAGTCCATTGATCAATTGACAGTAGAAAAAAGGAGAAAGGGGGCAAGGGGAAAGGAGAAAAGAGATAAGGGGAAAGAGGAAGGGAGAGGGGGGAAAAAGCATTTTTCAGCTTTATGGGCCAACCTCAGTAACTAAGAGATGAATAATAAATATGTGGAAATAGTAAAGACAAAAATAAAGTCAAGAAAGTAAGTGCTACTAGGGGGAAAACACATGAAGTATAACTCATGGTTTTGGAAAACTCCCAATATAAAAATCTCATACAGAAGATATGCAAGGTTTTAAATTAAGCATTTACCGATTAACCTCAAGCAAATAAGTCTCAGGGACAAATAAGCCTACATATGGGTCAGGCTTATACATGTGAGAACCTTGGTCCTAAAATCTCCCCCTTTTATTTCTTCCCCAAAATGTATGTCTAATTGTCTTGGAAGAGAAGTATTGGCCAGAAAGTGATAGAGGACTCAAAATATGAAAGATTTTTTTATTTTAATTTTTTCCTGGTATTTCATTCTGGTCAAAGCACAAGAAAAGATAAATATGTCTTTTGAGGAGCCTTTAAATTAGTTTTGGACATCATTTGGAATGTTTAAAATTAGGACCAGAGGAAGACTCTGGTATTTCTATAACCTCTATTTTCTTCCTGCTTATGTACAAAAATATTTATAGCAATTCTTTTTTGTAATGGAAAAAAATAGAAATTAAGGGGATGTTCATCAATTGGGGAATGACTAAACAAGTAGTCTTATATGATCGCGATGGAGTACTATTTTGCCAAAAAAAAAAATGGCAAGCAGAATGCCTCAGAAAAACCCAGGAAATTTTATATGAACTGACACAAAGTGAAATGAGCAGAAACCAAAGAACTTTGTACTCAGTAACACAAAATTGTATGACATTCAACACTGATTGACTTTGATATGCTCAACAAAAAATGATTTAAAACAATTCTGAAGAATCTATGATGAAGGGGGCAACTAGGTGGCTCAGTGAATAGAAAGCCAGGTCTAGAGACAGGAGGTCCTCAGTTCAAATTTCACTTCAGACACTTCCTAGTGGTACAACACTGGGCAAGTTACTTGATTCCTGTTGGCTATTCCTTGCTGCTCTTCTGCCTTGGAAGCAATAAACAGTATTGATTCTAAGATGGAAGGTAAGGGTTTAAAAAAAAGATCTATAATGAAAAATGCTATCCACTTGCAGAGAAAGAATTGATGGAATTTGAATGCAGATGGAAGCATATTATTTTTACTTTATTATTCTTTTTGTTTGCATATACTTTTGCAATATGGTTAATATGGAAATATTTTGCATGACTGTACACCTACAAGCTATATCAAATTACTTGCCTACTTAATAAGGAGGAAAGAGGGAGACAATTGGAACTTAAATTTTTAAGAAACAAATGTGAATTTTTTTTTACATGTAACTAAGAAAAAATTGCAAGATTCTTGATCTCTTGGGTCCATCTCTCTCTCTCTCTCTCTCTCTCTCTCTCTCTCTCTCTGTGTGTGTGTGTGTGTGTGTGTGTGTGTCTGTGTCTGTCTGTCTCGCTCTCTGTCTCTCTCTGTCTGTCTTTCTGTCACACACATGCACGCATGCATGCACACACACAGACACACACACAAATAGTTAAGAACCCCTGGGATTAATAACCTCTGCATTCTTTTTCAGCTCTGGATTTATGACTCTGTCAAGTACTAGATACCAACACAAACATGATACTGATACTTGCCCTAAATTGAGCTTTCATTCTTATGCATGGAAATTGGGAAGGAAGATGGCACTATATGTGCAGGTAAGTACAAAATACCTACAGAGTAAGAATAAAGTGATGGGGCATGGGTGGGGGGTGTTAGGGAGAGACATCATCTAGAGATCAGGAAAGATTTGGTTGGGAGTGGTTTTTTTTTTTGGGGGGGGGAGGTGGTGTTTTTCCCCATGTGGTGGCAAGAGATGAAGAGAAAGAGTATTCCAGGCATAAAATGAAATCAAAAAGAGTATTCCAGGCAAAAGTGCAAAAGTATAACAGCAGCTCATGAAGGAATATCAACTAGTATGGCCAGAATGAAGACTGTATAAAGGGAAGTAAAATGGAAAAGTCTAAAAAGGCAAGTTGATGCCAGACTGCGAAATATCAAAGAATTTAGACTCTCTCATGTAGGAAAGACATCAAAAGACAGACAGGTGTACAAATACACATGCACACACACAATCAATTCACAAATGAAGTTTTACAAAACTTGAAAAAACCTTCAAGGACAAGAATAGACTATCATAACGGAAGAAAATGTTTGTCAGTCACATCCTATGTAGAAGTACTTTGTCTCTCTTAGGACTCAGCCCTAGGCTAGACAAGAAAATCCAATAATGATAAATGAAGCTAACCCAATAAGTGGGTGTGTCTACACCTGAGTTTTGTATCAATAGGATATAGACTAGGCACAAATTATCTAAACTGTAGATCAAAGCTTATTTGAAGTGAGTGGATTGTAATTTTAAAATTAAGGGAAAGGAAAACATTGTATTCATTTAGTAATTCATTGTTGTCTACCATCATAAACCCTTCAATGTCTTCATTCCCCTTTTGTCTGAGTTGCTCAGAAGTCTTAAGAACCAAGGAAAGAATGGTACAGGTGGAAAGAATTATATTTTTGTTGTTCTATTTGGAGAGAATGCTACAGGTGGAAAGAATTATATTTTTGTTGTTCTATTTGTTTTTATTTATTTTACTTTGGGGGGAAGAGAGGCAGGAGAAAGGAATGATCATCAGAGAGCAATAGGAAGTTATTTCCAGATTTCAGGCTTCACAAGGAGGTAAGTCACTGAATAATTCACAATAATTAACAGTAATACAATAAAGATTTCATTAGAGTTCCTGATTTGCCCAGAATCACACAGCTAGTAAATATCTGTGGTCACATTTGAACTCAGATCTTCCTGACTCCAGGCCAGGCATTCTAGCCAGTGCAGCACCTAACTGCCCTCTACTCTATATCCTCTTCAATGTATCTTTCATATGATTATCAAAACTAATTTTTCAAATGTAAAAACTTGGCTTTGTCACTCCTCTGCATATATATATATATATATATATATATATATATATATATATATATTCCTATGGTTTTTTTAAATTGTCTGGAAAATAAAGTTCAAGCATATTTGTATCAGATTTAATGCCTACCACCATGATCCTCGTCTCATGTTTCTCACTTCCATGAATGCTACAATCTAACTAAATTAACCTACTCTCTATGCCCCTAAAATGTCCTAATGCTTTTCTGCTCCAGTGATGTTGTTCGTGTTGCTCTTTGCCCTTTCTCTTCATCTTTATCTGTTCACTTTTCCATCATTCAAAGCTCAACACAAATTACCTCCATTTCATGAAGACTTTTCTGATCCTTCCTTTTAATAATTGCCATTTCCTTTCAGTTCCCCCAGCAGCACTTTGGACTCCACTGGTGTACCTAGCACTTATTATTCTGTGTTGTGGTTATCTGTGTGTATCCTATATTTAAGTCTTGGGCTATGAGCTCTGTGAAGACAAGAAATGCATTTTATCTAAACTTTCTAAAACTCTCAATGTCTGGAATAATAAACTATACAATGAAGATGCTTGAGAATTTTTTCATTGAAATTTTCAGACACTCATCTATTCTACTAGTCTGAAAGTTAATGGTGTTGAGTAAAGGTAAAATTTAACAACTTCTTATTATAAAGATTTGACCATAAAGCAAAGAAACCAACTGTATATCTTGTGGGATCACTCTCAATATTTTTCAAGCTCTCCTAACAATCTATAAAGTTGTAGTGCATTAGTGGTATTTATAAAAGATCAATGCACTGGTCCTCATCAGGTTATGTTGCCAAAATAGGTTCACTGGGAAGCATTAAATAGTTCAGTTAGCTTGTCTGGAGAATCATTTTTTTTCTTCCTCTCTCCCTTTGATGTCTATGAAAGTATCACTTCTGAATACAACTACCCTGTTTAAAACAACTATCCTAATTTCTAGAGCTATTCATGGCTAGACTTGCCTTCTATTCTCTAACTCCATTTAGTTACAGTTTGTTTTAATGGTTACAAACTTCAAGGAGATTAACAAAGGAAAGGAGAGGAGGGAAAAGGGGAGGGAGGGAGACAGAAACAGAGAGAGACCAACAGACTCTTTTTGAGCTGACTCCCTTTGCCCTTGACTGTCACATGAATGACTTCTTGGCCCATTAGCAATATTTGTTTTAGGTTTTCCCATTTTCTTCTCATCTTTTAACCTGCCCTCTGATAAAAGTTCTTGGAGGGAGGAGCTGTAGGTGAAGTGTTTTAAATCCTATTTTGTATAGCTGTGATCATTCATGTTTCAATACCTGAAATAAGTAGCCAAGTGAAAGAGGATAATAGATTGAGAGGCAAAAGACCTGGGATCAAGTCCAAGCTTTTCCATAAATGAACTAAAAGGCTGGGAAGATCAATTAGTCTCTATATCTCCACTACTTAATCTATAATGCTATAATAGTAAGGTGCACTTATTTCTACAAATTATTATAAGGCTCAGATCCAAAAATAGATGTTATCACCACAAGCATATATCAAGAGCCTACTATGTGTAGAAAACCTTGAAAAGTTAAAAGTGCCTAGCTACTTAAATGTAAGGCATTTTGAGGGACAGAATACTTTCACTGGTACAGGGAATTCCCATTTGAGAAAACTCTCTCAATACAGTCATCACTTTCTCTACAATGAATCATCTTAGTGAACTCACTAAAGTATTGAGAATTTACATACCCTGCCAAAGGCTCACAAAGTAGTATGAGACAGATGGAGTACTTAAATGTCTATTTTCCTGGATATCAGATTGGGTCTTTATACACTATACTACACTGCTCCACAATGCATCATCATCATCATTATCATCATCATTACTATTATTACCACCTAAATTTATATTATTAATATTATTATCACCACCTAAATCTCAAAACATTAATCTATTAATTAGCACTTAATCAATCAGTAAAACAGTTTTTCAGTACCTATTATCTGGTAGGTACTGGGAATACAAATAAAAAGAAAGCTTCCAAATACTGCATTTCAACAATTATAAGGTATGAGTAATCAAATAATAATAATGATAATAACAATAAATATCTTATTTTATTATCACAAACATCGTGGAAGACAGATGCTATTATTATCCCCATTTTACAGGTCAAGTAACTGAGGCAGCCAAAGATAAGTAACTTTCTTAGGGTCTCAGAACCAGTAAATATCCAAAGCCATATTTGAATTTAGTTCCATAAGATAAAGACTCAGCACTCTATCCACTAAGACTTATAGGTATGATTTCCTATTGTCCTATGGAGATTTTTATATTCAACAAGTAACATTCACTTTTTCTATGTGTGTGAGAAATTTTTGTTTCAATAGTTATGAAAGAGAAAATATGAATGAAAATAAAAATGGTGGTTTTTGCTTCAGCCACCAATTTAATCATCAGTCTCATGTACTTTACAGCAATGCATCTCTAAGCTCAGAGCTAATAACAGTATAAAAAAGCATACTAGGCTGACAGTCAGAAGATCAGGCTTCAAACCTGCTCTAATACCTATTACCTAAATGTCAATGGCAAATCATAATACATTTTGAGTGTTGATTTCAACATGTATTGTGAATCTTAAAATTTGCTCAGACTACACCTTAGAAGATTTTGGTTAAGCTATTCCCTTATTGTAACAAATGGAGGTACTTGATCAGGAATGTATTGGGAATTTTAACATTACTCCGCCCATACTTAGACAGTACCTTAGGGGAAGATGAAGTTGTAAACTCCTTACTGAACAATGAAAAGTCCCCAACTCATACTTATAGTGAAGCTAAAACCTTAAGCTAGGTCTATTTTTATATTTAATACAAAAGGGTACTAAGTACCTATAAAGGTTAAATTAATCACTAAAAAGGTCAAGCACTTACAAAAGGCAAGAGGTGTGAAGTTTTAGTCTACTCAGAGAAGGTGATAACAAAAGAAGATGTGAACTAAGAATGGTCAGTCCTGGGGAAAACATCTACTGTGACTTGTAGATGTGAAAATTTAGGGGAGGTGACATAAGAGAAATTTCTCTTTAAAAGGAGCTGGCTCTCTGAACTTAGGGAGAGTTTGGAGTTAGTTGGAGGAGCTGGGTCTCTGAACTCAGTTCAGGAGTTGAGGATTTCAGTGAAGGACTGGAGTTTTGCTTGGGACAAATCTTGTGGTGAGTGGTTAAAGACTGACTAGTCTCTCTTAAGGCTCAGGCCTAAGCCTGACACACAGTAGATGTTTTCAATCACAGTAAATGTTTTCCCCAGGACTGACCATTCTTAGTTCACATCTTCTTTTGTTATCACCTTCTCTGAGTATACTCAGCCTTAAATTTGAAATATCTTATCTATACATGTGCAAGGATGCAATGTAGGAACAAAAGAGGAAAGAGATGCTGGGTAATGTATTTTAAAGGTACAAAATTCCAATTACACCTCAGCAAAACAGAGCATAATCTTTCAGGAGGAAAAATGGTCATATAACAAAATAGAAGATTTACAAGCATTCCTGATGAAAATATAAGACCTAAACAGAAAATATGATGTACAAATATAAGACACAAGATAAGCATAAAAAGGTAAACAAGAGAAAATTTAAGGGATTAAATAAGGTCAAATTGTTTAAATTAAGTTGATATCATTATAAGAGTAGTTAGAAAGAGTATACATAGACAGAGGGAAAGGGAATAAGTTTAGGATAATAAAATATGCAAAAAAATCAAGAGCTAAAAAATATGATTAAACTGAGAGAAAAGGGAAAAGAGTGATAGAATAGGATAAATTATATCACCTAAAGACATGAAAAACACTATTACAATGGAGAAGGGCAATGCTTAAACTTTAATCTCATTAGAATGGTCTCAGAGAGGGAAAAACAACCATACTAATTTGAGAATAAAATCTCATCTTACCCTTTAGAGAAGTAGGAAGAAAACTAGGGTGGGGAAGGAAATGGGGGTGATTAAAAACAAAATGTTTGTGAGGAGTGGCAGAATGAAAGGAGAAAGAACAGAAACAAAAGTATAATAAGATGAAGCTAAAAACACAGATGATAATCATAACTGTGAATGAGATCAGTGAGGGTCCATGGAAAGATTAATTAACAATTAACTGGAAATAAAGTCTAATTCTTTTAAAAGGGATGCATCAAAGAACAAATAATAGAAACAGTCAGTAATATTAGAGAATGATGAGGAGACAACATATCAAAATTTATGAAATATAGTCAAAGCAGTACATAAGGTAAAAATTTATAACTCAGAACACATATCAATAAATTAGAGGAAATGGGGCATTTGTCTTAGGTCAAGGACTTAAAATAGTGTCCAACATCATTTCTCTGTCTCCTCTCTCTCTCTCTCTCTCTCTCTCTCTCTCTCTCTCTCTCTCTCTCTCTCTCTCTCTCTCTCTCTCTCTTCTCTCTCTCTCTCTCCCCCCAATAAAGAATTACATTTTTTAAAAATAGAGAAAATTAAAATCAATGAATCAGGAATTCAACTTAAAATAGAAAAGGAACAAATTTAAAATTCTCAATCATACACTAAATTGGAAATCCCAAAAATCAAAGGAGAAATTTACAAAATTAAAAGTAAGCAAACTATTGAACTAATAAATAGGACTGGATGTAGGTTTTATGAAGAAAAAAAAAGCAAATACAATATATAGACCTTGGTTAATTTGATTTAAAAAAAGGAAAGAATAACATAAAAAAGTATGGAAAATGAAAAGGGTGAATTCACCACCAACAAAGAAGAAATTCAATCATTAGGAGTTTTTGTGCAATTATATAATAATAAATCTTACAATCTAAGTGAAATGGAATTATATTTACAAAAGTACAAATTTTCCAAATTAACTAAAGAAGAAACAATACTTAAATAATCCCATCTCATAAAAAGAAATAGAACTAGCCATCAATGAACTCCCTAAGAAAAAATCCCCAGGTCCAAACAGATTGACAAGTAAATTCTATCAAATATTTATTGTTTTATTGTCCTGCAACTATAGTTTGAAAAAATCAATTACATGTAATTTCCTCTCACTAGAAAGGTCTCTTGCTACTTTGGAGATGAAAAAAAAATGGAGGAACAGAGGAAATGTTCAGTATCCTATCTCTCCTGGAACTTCATACAAATAATTAGCATGTATTTCAGTGAATATTTAGCTGGAATTCCTAGGACTACACAACAATGGTTTTGCCATCAACATGAAAGACATGTCTGAGAACTTTAATCAAAAACAATGAATCTCTCAAATGGATGTGCTTGGGCTTCTTTCTCTCCTTTCTTCCTTCTTTCTTTCCTGGATTATGTATGTACATTATAAATAACATGTGTACTATATAGAACATGGTTCCCCATCTGGGTTTCTGCTTTGCAGCATGAAATCCCACTATCTGAAATCTGCCAAGCCAGAGGGAGATGTATCCCTCAGGTTCATTTGCCTCAGATTATTCATTCCAACTGGTACAACTATGCAACAGATACAACTACTTTGTATCTGAGTCCAGCTCATATGTAGAGTGCCACTCATTCAAGCAGCTTTGGGTGCTATATGTCTTTCCTCCATTATCCCTTTAAATGCACTTTTAAAAGTCATTTTCATATTACTGACATTTGTGCTGGTTTATTATCTCAGTACTAAAATTTAAATACCATAAGGGACCATATAGTATGTATATGTGAAATCTCCCCCACTTTAAAGCACAGCACTCACTAAGTACACATTCACTGAGTGACTAAATGGGAACCTGAACCTTTTCTTGAAGAACTGATGTATTCCTTTACATAGCTATAAAGCACTAGCTATGTAGACAATGCTTGATAGGCCTTTATGTCTTGCTAAAAAAGCAGTTAGAGTGGCAAAATTGGTTTTATTTGAATTGATGAAGATGATGTTTACCCATTATCTAGCACCTAGACAAAAAAATGAGTCAATTAAGGATCTATCTTGATATTAGGTCTATAGAGTATTTGGAAAAGAGATCTCATTTCAGTTATTCAGATGATTTATATCATGCATTTATAGAAGTTGTCATTTAAAGTCCTAGGATTAAAGGAACATTAATTTACCATTACTCAACCAAGGACCTATAAGCCTTTTTGAATTCATTTTCAGAATTCCAGGGGCCACTTTAATACAGTGTGACACAATGGAAAGAATATTGAATTTAGAGGCAATGTTCTGCCTCAGTTGCCAAGAATCTGTATGGCCTTGGGTAAGTCACTTAACCCCTGTATACGACAGTTTCCACAACTGTAAAGTAATGCGGTTGGATCAAACAATCCCTAAGATGCCTTTCAGTTCTGAAGCTAATGGACAGTATCCTTCTTTTCCAAGATATGATGAATTAAAGGATAAATTCATCAGGGTTACAGCAGAGAACTCCAGGTATGTGATAAGACCTAGGTTATTGTTTGAGATATATAGAAGTTAAGGGACTTGTCCAGTGCCACACAACTAATAAATGTCAGAGCAGAAATTTGTATTGCACCTAAGTATTTCCTGATCCTACAACCAGAACTTAATTCACTATCCCCCAATTACCTCATAATTAGTCTGTACAAGTGGGGGAGGGAGGATTGAGAAGAAAAAAATTCTAGCTTTTAGTATTTGATTCATCCATCAAGAAGGAAGGTTAATTTGTAAGTTAACTGTATCAAAAATAAAATCATCTCAATAACTCAATTTTTTCTGGGTCTATGTGTTAGATATTTAATCCAGGTAAAGTGACTATTTTATGAGTTTTTATTTTATTTGGCATTGGGGGAAGAGGAAGTCAAGGCATTTTTTTAAAGTTAAGAGGTCTAGGCAGAGAAGAATAGAAGATCTAAACTTACTTTGGTTTAGTTCAGACTAAACTATTTCAAACTATTTATAGCTAGATGTGTAGGGGATAGAGCAATGGACATGAAGTCAGAAGGACAGGAGTTCAAATCTGACCTCAGACATTTTCCAAATGTGTAATTGTGACCAAGTCACTTAACTTCTTATTGCCTCAGTGTCCTCATCAGTAAAATGGAGATAATCATAGCACTTACCTCCCAGTTTTATTGGGAAGATTAAATGAAATAATATTTATAAAATGCTTTGTAAACCTTAAAGCATCAAATAAGTGCCAGCTGTAATTATTATTCTTACAAGTCCTAATTTCTCTTTTAACTTTTAAATCTCTACATGCTTTAGGGCTTTTTATTTCATATTCTAGCTAACAGAAAAATACTCAAACACTATTTTTCTTGTGCTATTGAGTAAACCTAACTAGCCTGTGGTTAACATTAGCCCAAGTTGGTAAAAAGTTCTTTCATTTCCCCTCTAAGTCTTTCTTCTATAAAATGAGGACACATTAAGATTATGTTTTTCTTTTTTTTCCTAAAACTTCCATGCTGTAAGCTCTTAGTGGGAACTAAGCATGTCCTTCTCTCAAATATTGTCACACAGGACTCAGAAAGATCAAGTTGCACAGTTTAAGCAGCTTAAGAGGATGAACCACAGAACTTGGGACTCTGATACCAATCCCATTAAATACAGAGTAGTCTTAAGAGAAAATTACACCAACTCAAGCAACCCACAAGCATTATTCAAAGCAGGGGCTAGTGACATCTTCTTTATAATAGCATTATCAAAGAGATTAAATAAGGGTAAAGGAAAAGACCCACCCCAAAGTGTAAATCGGATAGAATCCTGGAGCTGGAAAGGAACCTAGAGATCATCTAACCCAAGCCCTGCAGTTTACAGTAAAGAAACAGAAACCCAGAGAAACAAAGTGATTTGCTGCAAGATGACTCAGGGAGCTGCAGAGCTGGCTGGGGCTGGGGGGAGGAGGGTAACAGATTTCCTGTTTCCTCATATACAAGGCACCACTCCCCACCCATCTCCTTTAAATAGAAAGCAAATCTCTTTTCTGAATGATGCCCTCATTCACCTGAATTACAACTAGCTACCTGGAATCAGACAGACAGAAAGACAAAAGAAAGGAGATAGACACACAGAGGAAAGGAGAGAGAGGAAGAATGAGAGAGCGACACAGACAGAGAAACAGAGACAAAAAGAGACAGAGAGGGAGGGAGACAGAGAGACATGAAAAGAGAGAGAGGGAGAGGAAGAAAGAGAGAGAGGGAGAGAGGGAGACACACACACATGCACACAAACACACACACACAGAGGCACTGTGCAAAGTGCTTTACAATTATTATTTCATTTAATCTTCATAATAAAACCTAGGAAAGAGATGATATTATCCCCATTTTATAGATGGGATAACAGAGGTCAATAGAGGTTAAATGATTTGACCAAGATTATTTATGACTTCCCGAATGGAGAAACAAGAAGGGAAGGAATACTAATTATTTTTACTTTCTCCCTCTCTTCCTTCTGAGATCTAAATATCTCTCATCCTCATCAGCAATTCCCACATTGTAAAAATTAAAATTAGATCTCAATAAATAAAAGTATTATATTTTAGGAGATTTATTAATGATTGTTAGAAATCAAGGAATAAAGTGTATACAAAATAAAGACCACATGCCCATGGCTGATTAGCCATTTCAAAATCCCCACTCACAACCACCATGCTTGCAGAACAGGGCCAAAAAAAGGGTGGGACCCTCCATGTCCCCACCTAATATCCCCTGTCTATAGGAAGTACATAACGACAGGAAGTCAGTGGGTTCCTGGGAAATGTAGTTCTTTTTTAGGGTAACAGATTTTCAATTAAACATTTTCCCCTGAGATCCAATGAAAGACTGGTCTCTCCAATGGATCTTGGAAACATAAACAACTTTTAAATTACAGTAATTTGGGGATAAAAGGAAAAAGAACAAAACCAATGATTTCTAGGCACATTGACAAAAAAACATTTAGGGGACAGTCCCCTTTGGCATAAGAATATACATTCAAAAACAAATGCATTCAACCCCACACAGTTCAAATCATCACCTCCCAAAGTTCATTCTGGTGCACTGTGTGGTCTGTGGAGGCATTTCATGGTGCCTTCTCCAGTTCACTTTCTAGTTTTGGAGAGGTAGCATGTTTCTTATCATAAATTACTCTCAAGAGAATTTAAACTTTGCTTTTTAGAATAATAATACATTCCCCCCTGAAGAGGGTATTGAAAAAGACAGGGATCACTTAGGGATGCATGACTGAGTTATGAGGTATATGAATCAATTGGCAAGGGAAATCAAAAACATCAAAAACAAAATTCAAATAAAAGAGAAAAGATAACTTCTGGAAAAAATATAGACTATCAAAGTCTTATGTGTAAAAATTCTAAGTAAAGGAAAAATGAAAGTATAACAGGTCCTTGAATCAGGGCCCAATTAAAGTAATTTCTATCCAAGTCTGTAGGACAAAAGGACAGTAACATTTCACTTACCCATTTGCAGCCAAAACTATAGGAAGTTGCCATACTATAAGAGAAAAAAAGGACTAGGTTTTTGTGTGAAAGGGAAGTGTCATTCCCTGGTCAGATTTTACCTTCATTCTCAGGGATAGGGGGAGCCAGGATAAGAGACAAACTTGGGTACTTGTCTGTGAGTATTTCACAAAGAATGTGGATACAAGGTGTCCTGCATCTTAACCTATGTCAAGAGCCACAACCTCCAGTCTCACACTAGTTACAAGTCCTTTTGTATTGACTTTGAAGTTCATCAATCCTATGTGGACTGATTTGGACCTTTTTGACCTTGTGCTCGTTTGGCACTATGCAAGTAGCTTTGGGCTTCTTTGTCACTGTGCAATGACTCTTTTTGTATTCCCTTCTCCTGGAATCAGACAGAATCATTAAGCAAAGTCCTATAATTTTTTTAGACAATCAATGGCATCATTTTTATAGTCTAAAGCTTTTGGGGTATGTGTTAATATTATAGCAAATGTATTTTAAACTTATATTACTGGAAGATCAAAAAAATTAAAGAAAAATCTTCTCAATGCTGGTGATATATACTTTAAATACAAAACAGGAGAGAAAAAATAAAATGCAACACTCTGTTTACCTCCTATATTTCAGGTGTTGTTGTTCAGTCTGTTTTTCAGGTAAGTCTGACACTTCATGACCCCATTTAGGGTTTTCTTAGCAAAGATACTTTAGTGGTTTGCCATTTCCTTCTCCAGCTCACTTTACAGATAAGGAAGCTAAGGTAGGCACAATTAAGTCATTTCCCCAGATAGTAAGTGTCCAAGGCTAGATTTGAACTCCAGAAGATGAGTCTTTATGACTCCAAACCAGGCATCCTATCCATTTGCTTTCTTGGATAATGGGTATGGACAATGGGCTGGAGGCAGGGTTTGGTCTTTCCCCATCTAAAGAGAATGGTGACCAGCATGGTGGTGGTGTTGGTTGGCTGTGTCTGTCTCTCCCTCAGGATGCTATTGTTTCAGCTTCATTGTCTTGCCCTCCATGTTATGGACAGTTGATAGAGCTAGCTGGTCCCTTCTCCACAGGTTTTGTTAATATGATGACAGTGAAGACTGATCTGAAAGCAAGATTCTAACAGCTGAGCTCTCACCAGGACTGAACTGAAGGAAAGCTCAGCTGTTCTGGGAGGGAAAAAGGATTATACTTCTCAGTACTGCCCCTTCTCCCATCATCCTCAGCAGCTTATTATTCTCATTGCTCCTAAGGCTTGCCCTGGACAATATTACCCTTCCTCCTAAGAACCATCTGGGAGAGGACTAGAAGAATGAAACAAACAAACCAGGAAATATTTCCTAAATCACTAGACTGTGAGTTAGGAGCCCTGAGCTCTAAACCTTGTTCCACCCTGACTAGTTATGTGTCTCTGGCCAAGGTATTTCCTTGCTAGAACTAGGAGTTCCCCCAAATCCCACTTGGGAGCCAGGCTTTTAAAAACCTCAAGAATTGACAACTGGCAACAAGTCACTTTTTCCATAGGCTACACAGTGGATAGGGTGTGAGGCTTGGAGTCAGAAAGACAAAGTTCAAATCATCACACTTACTTAGCTGTGTGACCCTGGACAAGTCAGTTAACCTCTCTGCCTCAGTTTCTTCATTTGTAAAATGAAGTCAGTAAATGCACCTACCTCACAGAATTGTTGTGATGATCAGATGAGTTAACATTGGGAAAAGCAATTGTCAAACCTTCAAGTTCTATGTAAGTTCTATTTTTTCATAGACTACACAACAGTAAATCATACACACCTCCTTGAAAAGTAAAGGCTATTTTTAGATCACCTAAAATTAAAATGCACATTTTATTTATTTGGGGAAGGGAAAATTTCAATCAAATACAATGTGCAAATATTCCCTATTAAAAATAAAAATATTCAGCATTTGTTAAGGGCTTTAAATAACCATTCAGGGGAACAATTTGGAACCATGACCGAAGTACCACAAAACTATGCATAACCTTTGACCCAGAAATGCCACTACTAGGCTTGTATTCCAAACAGATCAAAGATAGGAGAAAAGGATCTATATGTACAAAAATATTTATCACAAATCTCTTTGTGGTAACATAGAACTGAAAACTGAAGAGTTATACATCAATTGAGAAATGGTTAAACAAATTGTGGTATATGCTATTAATGGAATTTATTAATGGAATTGTTCCACAAAAAATGACAAACAAAACAATCTTCCCAAATCCTAGACTTACATGAAATGAATAGGCAATTTTCATTTAAAGAAATCAAACCTATTAATAAGCACATGAAAAAGTGCTCTAAATCTCTTATAATCAGAGAAATGCAAATCTAAACAACTCTGAGGTATCACCTCACACCTAGCAGATTGCCTAACATGACAGCAAAGGAAAGTAATGAATGTTGGAGGGGATGTGGCAAAGTGGGGACATTAATGCATTGCTGGTGGAATTGGGAATTGATCCAAGCATTCTGGAGGGCAATTTGGAACTATGCCCAAAGGGCGATAAAACACTGTCTGCCCTTTGATCCAGCCATAGCACTGCTGGGTTTGTACCCCAAAGAGATAATAAGGAAAAAGATATGTACAAGAATATTCATAGCTGTGCTCTTTGTGGTGGCAGAAAATTGGAAAATGAGGGGATGCCCATCAATTGGGGAATGGCTGAACAAATTGTGGTATATGTTGGTGATGGAATACTATTGTGCTCAAAGGAACTATAAAGTGGAGGAGTTCCACGGAGACTGGAACAACCTCCAGGAAGTGATGCAAAGTGAGAGGAGCAGAGCCAGGAGAACATTGTACACAGAGACTGATACACTGTGGTACAATCGAATGTAATGGACTTCTCCATTAGTGGCGGTGTAATGTCTCTGAACAACTCAGAGGAACCTACAAGAAAAACCACTATCCACATCCAGAGGAAACACTGTGGGAGTAAAAACACCAAAGAAAAACAACTGCTTGAATACATGGATTGAAGGGATATGGTTGGGGATGTAGACTCTAAATGAACATCCTAGTGTAAACAACAACATGGAAATGGGTTCTGATCAAGGACACATGTAATACCCAATGAATTTGCGGGTTGGCTGCAGGAAGAGTGAGTGGAGGGGAGGGAGGGAAATAATGTGATTATTGTAACCAAGGAATAATGTTCTAAATTGACTAAAAACTTATTCAAATGGGAAAAAAAAGACTTACATGAAATGATTAAAATTAAAGTGAACAGAATCAAGAGGATGTTGTCCACAGTAACAGTAATAATGTACAATGATCATCTGTGAATGACTTTATCATCATTTGGCATTCCAGGATTGAAGACAATTCTAAGAAACGCCTAATGAAACAGACCATCTACCTCTAAGAAACTGATGGAGTCTGAATGTAGACTGAAGCATACCATTCTTTCCTTCATAAGTTCCCCCCTCCTTGGGTAAGCAATATGTGACTTCTTTCAAAACATGATGTACTTGGAAATATGTATTATATGATAACACATGTACAACCTATATCATATTACTTGCTGTCTCAGGTTAGGGATATAGGTGGGAGGGAGGGAAAGGACATGAATAGAAACTATCTGAAAGTTATTATTAAAATTGAATCTACATTTAATTGGGAAAAGATAATTTTAAAAAGAAAAATGCTTTAAGGTTTACAACAATTTACGTTAGCTCAATTGATATTTTTTAAAACCCTATGAGATACATGATATTATTATTATTCCCAATTAACGGATGAGGAAACCAATGGTGGAGAAGTTAAGTGAATTGTTCAGGGACATATTTCTGTGTCAGAATATAAACTCAGGTTATATTATAGGATAGGGTAGGATAGGATAGAATGTTATTTTATGCTATATTTATCATCACATCATATCATACATATCATAGTAGATTATATTGTATTATGTTTTATTATATTATATTAATGTCATCACATATCATATCATATATTGTTATATTATTAAACTTATTACTTAACTGTTTGAGAAGCAAAGGATTAGGGGTTTCCCAAAGATTGACCCATTCAATCTCTAAGTAGCCTTCTTACTTTATTTGTCCTGGTCTCAAATTAATCACCTCTGAGCTGGGGTTAAGAAGAAAAGGGGAGAAGGAACAGACGATCTCCTAAATTCATTATTCTGTGATGTCAAGATTCAATGAATCCTATTGATCATCCAAATAATGGAGTTTCCTTCTTCTCCACCTATGTCATAGGATCTGCCAGGTCTTTTCTCTAATAGCTATGGTCTTATAAAAGTATGTCAGATTGACCATTCAGAGGTTTGTTTTTTGTTTGTTTGTTTGTTTGGTGGTGGTTGTTTTGGTTTTCATTTTTTTAACATTGTCTTGATTTTCATTGGGATTGCTAATACTTTGGACTAGGAATCAAGTCAGTTAGAATAGCCAAACTAATTGTGCTGCTTCCTGCTTAATGAGATCCTACAGATACTGCCAAAAGGAGGACGGGAGACGAGATATTGATTATCTGAGAAGTGCTATGTCATAAAATAGCCAATTTTTAAAACTGGAAAGAATGAGGGATGTTGAAAAAGAAATGTTTTCCTCTAATTGTGCTTGAACTACATGGATTATACTATAGCACTATCTTTCCTTTCCTTTTACTGATTCAGTCTCAGCCAAAAAGGCAGATAATGGGTTGTCTTTAGAAGAATAATTTGACTTTGATAAAAGAATACAAATATCTTGTAGCCCAAAGAAAAGCCAATAGCCTGCTGGGGTTTTTCCCCCCTTTTCAAAACTAACAAAATAGAACACATCTGGGGTTTGCTCCGTGTTTGAGAAATACTTTGCAGAGTGCCAGTCTGGAGGCACTGAAGGAAAAATTCGCCACTACCTTTCTAGCCTACCAATGTGATGTGTATCTAAAGGCTGACTTCCTTTTTTCCATGTCATACCTAATGATCTATTTCTTCCCAGACAAGTAAGAGTCTGGGATATAAGATCAAATATTGGACACTAGTTAAAATCCAGTCACACTAGAAAGAGAGCTGTTCTGCATAAAAGGGACTTTTATCAACTACTGGCTTCCCAAGGGAGGCTTCCCTCTCCTTCAGGGAGGCTTAAAAACGTCCAGCAAAAATGAAAAGGGGAAAGGGGCATACTTTTTTCATTTTTTTTTTGGCATACTTACCAAAGCTGGAACTCAACACAAAAGATTCAGTACCCAAAAGTCAATAAACTCCCTGCAGAAGGGAGGAAAAAGACAAATATTACTTGGTGTGGCATCAAGAACAAACATTTTCCTAGTCCTCTATAATCATACCACATTCTTCTATTGAAAGATCCACTCCAGATTCCTAGAGAGCTCTCTCGGGAATAGCAATACTCCTAGGAAGAGTAATATCCATATATGTAAGGAAAAAGATTTAGCACTAAACAGTAAAAAACAGTATTTTCTTAGCATGAGGCCTTGAATCTGAAGGCCCTCTGAATTCATTTGTGTGGGGAACTTCTGGTGTAGGAATTCTCTTTTTTCCCCCCAAAGCAATATGCCTTGATTCAATCTGAGGACCTGCATAAACATTTTCATTTTAACTCGAATTTCCTGTGTGACCCTGGGCAAGATACCTCACCCTCTCTGGGCTTCAGATCTTCATATAAAATGAGAATGGCCTTTAAAGCCAATGAGGTCCCTTTCATCTCTACAGCTATTATATATGATCAATTAAATATAAATTTTAGGAAATTGTTCAATGTACACAGAAGTCAAGTGACTTGCCCAAAGTCACAGTATTCAAAAGGTGTACAAATGTATTTTAACTCAGATATTGCTGACACTGAACAAAGCATTTGATCAACTATCCATATTGCCCCC
Source organism: Monodelphis domestica (assembly GCF_027887165.1). Classification (NCBI taxonomy): domain Eukaryota; kingdom Metazoa; phylum Chordata; class Mammalia; order Didelphimorphia; family Didelphidae; genus Monodelphis; species Monodelphis domestica. The sequence goes on from NC_077231.1 coordinate 248,955,392, forward strand.
ATAGGCCCAAAGCAAAACAAATAAATAGAAATAGTCTTACATTCTAGAGCATTACATCTAAGTGTATTATCTAAGGTTGATTGACTTTCCTGTAGGAAGGTATACAACTGGTTTATTATGACAAAAATGTGATTTTAATCAAATATAAAACTAATGCATTATTCCATGAAGCAGATATCACCCAAAACAGTATCGCTTTCTCCATTCTAATTCCTTCAAAAGATATGTTCCTCAGGAGTTTTCTGTCTCAGAAGTGATCCACAAGCAACAGAAAGGAAGAAAAAGAAGGAGGAGGAGAAGGAGGAGAAGAAATAGAAGAAGGAGGAGGAGGAGGATCATCTAATGTGATCCTTCCATTTTAAAGATGAAGAAATCTGGAGAAATCAAAATATTTAGTGCAGGTTCCACATTATGTTAGTAAAAATGTTAAGGCTAGAACCCGGGTATTCTTCCTCCCTGTCTGTCTGGTCTTTCCACTTCTTCTTTCCACGGTGCCACTCTATGTGCCCAAGAACACACATCAAGTGATACAGCAGGATTCAAACTCTGTGGCATATAAGGGAAGAGTAGAAGGAGACAATCAAGTTTGCCAGAAGAGCTTTGTCACACATATTTCACCAATTAAAGATTAATTGGTTTTAACAAGTTGCCCTTAAAAAAAAAAGGCAAACAGCCCCAATGGGTTATATTTGTTGGCTGATTACAACTTAACTTTCTCTTGCCAGAAAAAAAGTTTCTGGGGTGGTAGGGAGAGGAACCTGGCGAACAACAGTATTAGGGGACTTCCAAACTTCCCTAGGCTGGTCCTGGGGCAATAAACACATCTATCCTTGCTCTATCAGTGTGACCATACTCTCAATTGGTCTGTAAATTTGTCCAAATGGTCTTAAGATTTACATATATTTTCTCATTTGAGCTTCAGAATTACACTATGAAAAATTTATCATTTTCTTTCCTAACTGTCCCAGTGAGAAAACTGAGTATGAAAGAGGTTGTAACTTGTACAGGATACACAGGAAGTGCCAGTGCTCTTGCCACTTAATTTCCTCAGTTAACGTAGCCTTCAAGAACACAGGGCCACCTCTATGCAGCAGGGGCAACAGACGGAGCTGGAGCAAAAGAGTATATACTTAGGCAGCATGAGAAAGTTAGATAAGAAATTTGTTACAGCAACAGGATCTGTCCATTTGGGGCTAGAGTGGTTCTTAGAACTTTGTCACTGCTTTGTAATTATTCAAAGTACTGAGCATTTCCAGGCACGGGGCTAGATTCCTCCCCCTTCTTTGCAGAGATGGGGGGCCTATGGGTATGGAATGCTGTATATACTGTAAGATGTGGTTCATGTGTTAGTTTTGCTGAACTCTCTCCCCTTTTTAAAAACCTTTCTTTAAAAAAATAGCACATGAAGGGGAAGTGGAGGTAATAATACATAGATACAAATATAGGGATATATAGATACATAATGTCTAGATATACTCATAGAAATGAAAATAATGTAGCAATAAGCAATTATCAATAAAAATGAATATTAAAATAATATTGCAAGACTTTGGCATCATTCTCCATTTTAACCTGGATTTATTAATAATTATCAAGCCCTTATTAAGAGTCTACCAGGAACAACAGCAGGGATGCAAAGGGAAAAAATTGAAATTGCTACTCTCAAGGAACCTATATTCTTCCCAGGTTTCCTTGGGAATAAATTCATAAACATCAGTTCCAGTCTGTGGGTATAAATAAATGCTGGGCATTCCTCAAACAGCATTCTGTCCTTATATTATAAAGAATCATTGTGAAACCAGCTTCTTCATTCTGCAGTTTTCAACCTCATGTGACTAGGTTACATATTTTCACTCTTTGCCCATTCCCATCATTGCTCCTTTTTTTTAATTGAGAGAATTTGTTATTAAGTTTCTCCTTGCTGTTCCTCGGACTAGGAATCCTAGAGAATTCGGATGTGCTCTTCTTAGGAACAGAAATGCAAAGTAAAGTAACAAGTCTATTTAGCTCCACAAACCTGGAAAGTTGTAAGACAAAAAAAAAAGTTTCTGATGGTTTCCCCTCCCCTTTGCAAATATTTCCTCTTGTTATTGAAAATGAATATGCTAAAAATAAAAAAGGGCTAGAAATTCAGAAAAAGAATTTTAAAAAGCTTTTGATATTAAAAAAAATCAAATGCAAGGCTCTGATGAGCACAGACAGACTCCTTCACTAGGTCAGGGGAAGTGATGTCATGGTAATGACAAGCAACAACAATGCTTCTGAAAACTATACATACACACAACTTCCCAAATGCCTCCTGGACATGAAATCAAGAGATAAGCTCTGAGCAATGTAGTATAAAGATGAAGAGGGTTGGCAAGGCTTCCAGCACACTTAGGGCCTTGTACCTAGGAAAACAGGGGTTTTCCAAAAGCCTGGAAAGACTTGTCTGACTGATTGTCTGTCTCGGTTCCTCCTTCCTCTCCTCCTCTTCCTTCTTTCCCTCTTCCTCCTCTTACTCCTTTTTCTTTTATTTTAAAGACAGGATCCCATCTGACTACTTTACTTGTAAATCTATTTACCAGATGTCTAACTAAACAGGAAAGTGATTGCAAGGTACAAAGAACAGGAGCAAAAATAGAAGGAAAAGAGATTCCAAAGCCCCATTTCTCCAGCACATACATACTTCCAAATCCCACCCCTGGACCTCTTCTTTCTCCCTGGGATTATGAAGGTCTAAGATGCCAGACTTAAAAAAAAAAAACTAGAAGAATCTAGAATAAAATTGATTTCCCCCTTAATTGGGTAATTTACAGAATAGTCCCATTTGAGCTGTGGCTCTTTAAAGAGCTAGAACTGAAACAGTAAGAAATTTTGTTCTAGGCTAGTAAACCCTAATGAACTAGAGAATGTCCAAGACAGCATGATGAGAGACCTAGAAATCACTCCAGAAAAGGAATTCTTGAAAGAAATGAGAATATTTCACTTTGAAAATATTTAGAGGGAATATGAAAACTATTTTCAAATATTCTTGTGGAAGAGAAATAAGATTTGTTTGTTTGACCCCAGTAGAACAGAACTAGGGATTATGTGTGGAAGCTGTAGACAGGGACTTGGGCTCAACATAACGAAATTAGAGCTTTTTGAAAGTGGAATGGGCTCCCTTAGAGGTTCATGAGGGTCCCATTCCTGGAGGCCTTTAATGGAGGCTGAGTGGCCCCTTATAAGGGGTGTAATAAAGGTGATTCCTGTCCTGATACTGGTTGAAATAAATGAACTCTGAGGTCTTTCCCAATTAAAAGAAATTTTATTCTAGGAAAGATAAATTAGTCATAGGTAGCTCCAATTGCTTTTCATGACAAATTTAAACTTTTAGTCATTGCCTATTAAGCTTACTTTTCACTGGCACCCCAGATTAAACAGGCAGACAGAAACTAAATAGTCTGCTGGCCATCCCCATACATGAGTACCCCCACCATTTATTTCCTTAGACTAGCCTAGGCTTCACAAAAGCAAATGCTACTCACCCCCAACTTCCTTACAAGGGCATGTCAGCTTACAACCTAGCTTGAGTTGACCCACTTAGTCCACTCTCTTGTGTAGCTTTCTCTCTTACTGTATCATCCTTGATTAATTAGTCCTTATTTGCATTTTCTGGCCTAATACAATTGGCTGCAGAAACACATACAAGTCAAATCATATCATGACATAAAAAGCAACCTCTACTTGACAAAAACAAATTTCCAGCCTCCAACAGACCACCAGGTTCAAACAATATCTGAATAAGCAAACAAAAGAATATATTGATTTCAGTTCAGTGAGATGGGTTTTTTGTTTCTGTCTTCATTTTTACAAACTTCGCCAAATGCCAAAACAGAAACTATGTCCAAGATATTGCCCTACTTTGTAAGAGTGATAGAAAAATGAATGGCACTGTCCCCATCATCAAAGAGACTGTAATCTGGTAGGGGAGAGGGGATTCAGTGGCACAAGAGGCAGAGCATGAGCTGTGGAGTCAGGAAAACCTGAATTCAAATCCTACCTCAGATACTTGTTAGCTATGCAACCCTGTGCAAATCAGTTAGATTCCTTGAATCTCTGTTTTCTTTTAGTAAAGTTGGGATAATAACAGCATCTACCTCAAAGGGGTATTGTGTGGGTTAAATGAGTTAGTAAAGCACTTTGCAAGAAATACAAGTTATCATCTTTATTATTAGAAAAAAGGATAAAAATAGTTCTTAAACAAATTGAAATAAAACCAAACTTGATGAATATGCAGTCCTAGTGCTTTCTGTTGATGTTCTTTAGTTTTTTCACTCCTCTCGAGCTCTTCATGCCCCACTTTTTTTTGGGGGGAAGGACAATTTCTTGGAAAAACATTAGAGCAGTTTGTCATTTCCCTCTCCAGATCATTTTACAGATAAGGAAACTTGGGCCCAGAGAGTTTACTGATTTGCCCACAGTCACAGAGCTAGTAAGTGACTGACATTGGATTTGAACTTGTGACAAGGAAATCACTTTAAAAGACTGATATATATTAATTTAAGGTCGCCAAGGAATTCAGCTATGTAATTCCTAAATGAAAACTCAAGTCAGCAGTCAACCTTTTATGGAGTTTTTAATTACAAACAGGAGGGAGAGAGAGAGAGAGGGAGGGAGGGAGAGGGAGAGGGAGAGGGAGAGAAGGGAATAGGGCTTAAATACCCCCTCTGTTTAGGCTGGGCCAAAGGCCCAAGCCCTTAGATAGCTGAGGCAAAGAGATCAGTCCCTATCACTCCACATGATCAAAATGGAGAAACAGTCTCAGGGGCCTCCACCTCCAGCCTCCTTCAGAGCAAGCTTCTCAGAGCACAACCTCTCAGAGCAAAACCTCTCGAACCTCCTCAGTCCTCAGACCCCGCTATCTTTAAGGAAACCATCTAAGTTCCCTCCCCTCAGTTCTCACATCTACCAATCACTGTCCATGTCTTCCCTGTGCCAATGGTGGCTCTAGCTTAACCCCGGACCACCCAGAGGTCTGTGGCTTTGCACATGTCTGTTGAAGGTCATATTCTCAAATAATTAAATCTTGATCCTTTGCTGCAGCCCTTCCTAAATCCTTTTACTCTGAGTAGGGTGGAGATTGTATTTTCCAAGACCTGGTTCTGTCATTCCAAGTATCTCTATTGTATCAATTCTAAAATCAATCATGACTCAAAGAACTTCCTGTTCTATGCTTAAGCATAGGTCAAAGCCCTTTCCATTGTTCAGCAAAAGGTTTCTGTCCTAAAGCAGTCCCAAGTAGGGAGGAGAAGGATCCTCCCATGCCAAGGGGGTTCTTACTATCAGTAGGAAATTTTTTCCAGTATGAGATTTCCCAATGGGGAAATTTCCAACATTCATAAATCTAAGAAATTTTAAGGTTTACAAACTCAAATCTTCTTGGCTCCAATGCTTTACATCTGGGAAATCCTCAGAGGAGGTACAATTAAAAAAAAAACCTCATGACTCCAAAGAGGGAGAAAAGCAGTTTGATTTGAGGCATAAAAGGAGGGTTCTTGGAGTTCTGTCAATTACATAAGTCTCAAAGAGTGGAAAGGATTCCAAAAAGCAAGATATCATTGGAGGTGGTCAGTAAAAGACTAATTTGAAAAGTAATTCCATTCAACAAACATTTACTGAGCATGTGCCCGATACCATGAATACAAAGACAAGTGGAGAACCACAGTTCCTAGGCATTTTATTGGGGAGAGAGCTGAAGTAGGATTTAGGGAGATGTGAATTCAAATATGACTCTAAATCTATGATCCTATAAGCCAATAGTTATAGTTCAATTAATACTGAAGAATGGATGGAAGGAAGCAAGAAAGGAAGGTCTTTCTAACCTTATTCATTTTGATTATGGGATCTCTAGGGGGAAAGAAAAGAATGATATCCTTCTAGCAAGGAAAGAAACAAAGTTATGACAAATTGTATTTTTTTTAAGGAGTAAACCAGATTTCCAGAATATGGTGCTGAAAGGTTCTGAGACATTAATTAGTTTGTTAAGTGTTTTGCTACAGAGATAATGGCACAATTCATGGGGGAGGGGAGAATGGAAAAAGGAGATATTGGTGGATGGTGGATTATTACATCTTGAGTTTCTGGATGCTTCTCCTAGAGAAAGAACAATAAAGTATGGATTCAGACTGAGTTGGGAGTTTATCCTAGTGCTGGCCTAAGTTTTAGGAAAATCCATATTGATCTTCCTTACATATTAAAGGAGTAATTGAGTGTTAATTCCACTGACCTTTTTTTGCTGAAGCTCTTCCATCATGGGAGCATTAATAGCTGTCAGGCGGCATACTTTGCATAGCTGTCTACTTAATGTTTTTCTTTTGACTGAATTTTTTACCTGAGGCATTTCAGTCATGTAACTTCGGCAATCAATTTTGGCCCAAAGCAGCATAGACCTCAGTAAGTGAGAAGCAAGTATTTGCATGCCGGCTGGCAGTTTAAGCACCAGGGAAAAGAACTGGACCCATGAAGACTTAAGAAGTGGAACTCTTGAGTTGAATCATCACAATCGGCTAAATTATCTGGCATGTAATTATCCTTTGGTGTATGTGTTTGTGTGTGGGAAGGAGGTGGACAAGGAGGGGTCTCATAAATTGTTAGTCCCTTTGCTAACTATAATTGCTTTATTGAATCAAAATTAATCTAATATTTTAAAAACAAAACATGAAATTCTAAAGGCTACATACAAGTCATAAAGAAGGAAAACTACAATGTTTGAAGCATAATTTAAACTAGATAAAACCAGAATAATTAGTCTTCACAATTATATTCTATAGAGGGATTGCTGTTTTCTAAAAATAGACAACTTAAAAATTCTTTAAAAGAAAAAAAAAACTCATGCTTGTCCAAGGAAGTGCCATAAAAATGCATGATGAAAAGTCTACACTTTATGGATTAGAATAACATTTAGATGAGATGCTTTTCTCTTCTTTCCATGTTTTTTTAATACTCTTTGAAGGACTACCTGGCTTTCAGAACATGAAGGTTGTGAAATACAACTTGTAAAAGTTACTGAAAATGTCTTTTCCCTATCAACCTTTTTATTTCAATGCCTCTACATACCTAGCATCTCAAGCACCCTTCCCTTTTTCACATTATGACTCCTAGAAAAGCTACCTAGTATTGAAGGTACACTGTCAATAGGCTTCCTTTCTAAATAATAACTCACAAACTCCCTTTGATGTGTTTATTGTTATTAATTAATTATTTAACAAGGCACAATTTAACAAAAGTAAAGGCTTTTAATGGAATGAGAGAGTAAGAAACATAGTCATAAAAATGTGGGATACATTCTCCCACAGATACACAGACCATCCATAAAGAGAGTGAATAAATCTAAGGAACACTTAGGAAGAGTCCTACATATGACATGAATGTCGTGGTCATCTAACAGAATAAGCAATTCATAGACTGGTGCTGTTCCCACTGGGCCAGTACCTGATGGTCTCCAGTGACATATGGAACAACCATGTAGTTTCTGCTAGGCATTACTCTTGGTTGAGGACCGCCACAGGTTTTCAGGTTCTCAGGTTTTTCTCTGCCACAGTTTCTGGGGAAGAGCACACTTTCCCTATCCTTGGGTTAGCTTGGAGTTTAGAGGCTTAAACTTCAGTTCTTTTAGTGAGGGGAATAAGTCATTCAAAGCTAGTATCATCAGACTCAGGAGATGTCCCAAATGCTTTTCTCCCTATGAATAATCTGTCATTTCCTAAAACCTTAATTGTGTATGCAATTTTTTAGAGACTTCCTCCAGATGTCAAGATTTTTGGAAAGGTCAGCCAATTAACTAAAGTCTATAGATATTTAACCTATCTTTATTAATTCCTTAAACCTATCACTGAATTCCATATTTTTACCCTAAATAGCTGATTTAAGGCTAAAAACTCATAAGATACTTCAGTATCTCACACAAATGAAAGGAAAAGGGGGAAGCAAGAACAAAAAACTCTTTAACAAAGTACTTCCAAGGCCTTGCCTACCACCTTCATCCTTTCCCAAAATTTCTGCCTTATTATACATAAGTGGCCAATAAGAAGTCTCTAGACTTTGAGATTTACACAAAGGTTTTACTCGCTATCCCTGTAAGCTCCTTAAAGGTAAGATGTGAAAAAAATCTGGGACAGTTGGTTTAGGGACACAGGACTAAAGTTTAGAGAATAGAGAAGATACTTTAACTGAGGCAGATTGGATATTGATTACTGAAAAAGTATATTCTCAATCCTTATTTTAAGCATTATATGAGCAACACCAACTTTGATAGCATCTTCTCCCCAGACTGGATAATGTTATTATATCTTTAAGAGGAAATAAAATGTTTAGAGACTGGTGGCTTAACTGGAGACTTTCTGTTGTCCATTTTAACAGTGATGACTGGAGGCACTGGGAAGGCATGGAGAAAGGACTGGGAGAACTTCACTTTATTCCTGAGAGATGACTGATTGAGCATTTCTCTTGCAAAGAAACATTATGAAGGGAATTCTTGAGAAAAGACTTTAGTTGCCAACCTGAATGGTCCTTACAGAGTGATAGTTAGAGGTGCTATGGCTGTGCTCTTCCTCACAAATGATATATTGTAAATATTTGTCTTCATTTTGTTGTTTTTTTACTCTATTAATAAATTATAGCCTTGATATTTGTGTAGGGAAAAGAGATTAGGAGTTTTATAGAGAGAAAGTAATGAGGGAAAACTTATGAAAAAAGGTTTCTCTTGCTTATTTGATAAATAACACTTTATAAACTGGGATGGGAGCTCAGAGATAATTGATTAATGAAACTGAAGTTTTATATATATATATATATATATATACATATATATATATTTTATAAAAACCCTTACCTTCCATCTTGGAGTCAATACTGTGTATTGGCTCCAAGGCAGAAGAGTGGTAAGGACTAGGCAATGGGGGTCAGGTGACTTGCCCAGGGTCACACAGCTAGGAAGTGGCTGAGTCTAGATTTGAACCTAGGACCTCCCATCTCTAGGCCTGGTTCTCAATCCACTTAGCTACCCAGCTGCCCCCTGAAGTTTTATTTTTAATAATGAGAAATAGCTGAACATAACTTCTACTTGTCTTAAGATAATTTATTCTCTAATAAATAAGAGTTAATAGCATGGAAGAAAGTGGTTGCAACCCCACCTAGGCTGAAAGTCAGTGTTATCAACATCATTTTTAGGAGGTTCCATAAGAAAAAGCTTTCTAAAAATAAGAATAATCTTAAAGAGAACTATGCTGCTTCAGGAGGTAGTAGTTTTGTCTTCACTAGAGTTGTCAGACATATGGTAGAGGGTGAAGATTCTTATTTAGATATAGATTAGATGAGATGGCTTCTAAAGTCCCTAACCCTTCAATTTCTATGATTCTATAAATCCTATCCAAAAAACTTCATAGTGGATAGTAAAAGTTTTGGCTGCCAATATTTGAATTTTTTCCCCTTCACTAAGGAAGTTACTTAGGTCTATAAGAAGAAAAGGGGGAGGAGAACCAGCACTTAGTAAGTACCTGTTATGCACTTCACAAATATTATCTCAATTGAATCCCACAAGAACCCTGGGAGGTATGTGCTATAATTATGCTCATTTTACAGTTGAGAAAAATGAGGTAGACAAAGGATAAGTGGTTCACCCAGTGTCACATAACTAGCAAATATCTAAGACTGAATTTGAACTTGTCTTTAAAACATCAGACCTAAGACTATTCATTGTGTAATCTAACTGCCTTATCACTCCATAAAGAAAGCATGATAAATATCTGGAAATGGCCTGATTGTTGCCATTTTACTCTAAATAAAACTTTTTCACCTCCTCAAACCTAAATAGTAAAAGCAGAGTATTTTAGCAAATTCCTTTAAAAAAAGTTTAGTGTTATTAAAATTAACATAACGAAACTGCCTTGTCTGTGTGTGTCCCTTCTAAATTTTCTGTTGTTCTCTTTTATATATTATTTGAATTGATAGACTTTTCTCCCTTTTCTGCTTTTTTTTAATCACTGTCTTCCAACTACTCTCCCCAAAATAGAAACCCTCATTTGCAGCCATGACATATAGTCAAGCAAAACACATCAAAATATTGGCCAAGTCTGTATACGTATGTCTCAATTGCTACTCTCTAGTCCAGCACCTCCCCACCAGTAGGTTAGAGAACTACTTTATCATTCTTCTAGTGTTGGCTGGTCATGAATTGATCAGAGTTCTGAAGTCTTTCAAAACTGTTTAACTTTACATCACTGTGGTTATGGAACAATTCTTTCCCCTAATTCCATTCACTTCATTCTGCATTAGTTCATTTGAGTTTTCTCAGGTTTTTCTGGATCTATCATATTTATGTTTCTTTTATTTTATTAATAGAATTTATCCATAAGTGTCCCAGCCCTGTCCCACCCCTCCTCACTCTCCCACAATAAAGAAGGCATCATCTGGGAGACAGACATGTTCATACAAATTATATCTTTTCATGTTTCCATCTTTCAGTTCACTCCCTGAAGGTAATATTCACAATTTATCTTCAAGTATTAAATCTGTATTTGTATATGATGTTCTCTTGGTTCTACTTATTTCAATGAGGGTGGGAGAAAAAAAGAAGGGAGGGAAAGAGAAAGGAAGGAAGGAAGGAAGGAAGGAAGGAAGGAAGGAAGGAAGGAAGGAAGGAAGGAAGGAAGGAAGGAAGGAAGGAAGGAAGGAAGGAAGGAAGGAAGGAAGGAAGGAAGGAAGGAAGGAAGGAAGGAAGGAAGGAAGGAAGGAAGGAAGGAAGAAGGTAGGAAGGAAGGGAGGGAGGGAGGGAGGGAGGGAGGAAGGAAGGAAGGGAGGGAGGGAGGGAGGGAGGGAGGGAGGGAGGGAGGGAGGGAGGGGTATTTTAGTCATTCTAAAAAGGTCAGGGGAATCTGAGAATGCATGAAAAAGAAAAGAAAATCGGATGAAAAATTGTGTGTCTATGTGTAACCTAGTACTTTCATTAGCAGCAAGATAATGTGGAAGAAATGCACAGAGAAGTTAATATATACTGTTGCCTTCCAGAGACTAGAAATAAGAGCAAGGGGTGATGTTTATTCTAGGTTACATATAGTTATTGTCATTCAACAATTTTCAATCATGTCTTATTCTTCTTGACCACATTTTGTCTTGTCTTGGCAAAGATACTAGAATGGTTTGTCATTTCCTTCTCTAGCTCATTTTATAGATGAGGATAATGAGACAAAAGAGTTAAATGACTTGCCAAGGATGACACAGTTAGTAAATATCTGAGGCCATATTTGTATTCAGGAAGATTAGTCTTCCTATTCTAGGACCAGCACTCCATCCATTGCACCTCTTAGCTGCCCTTGGGATTCACATAGAAAAAAAAGATTTTTTCTTTCAATAGAAAGAATAATTTTCCATCACTTAGAGCTGTCCTCTAAAGTAAAAAGCTCCCTATTATGGAAGCATTCAAGCAAAAGCTAGATAACACCTTGACATTGAAGTTCCAGAAGGGATTCTTATATCAGGCTAAATATTAGGCTAGATTATGTCTTGGGTACAATGCCTAAGATTCTGAGTCTTCATAGGGCTTGTTTGGAAAGGGCAGTATTTATCAGTTGTGATTACTACTGACCAGGCTGTCAAATGTATCTCACTAACACATCTTTTCTTCCCTCCATGAACTATCTGTGACTACTGCAGGTGAATCAGCAGTAGATCTCATTAACACAATATATTCTCCTTTCATATGGCATCCTTAATAGACAGCAACTCAAAATGTTTTACCTAGACCGTCAATCATCATAAACTGAAGAGGAAAAGAAAGTTTTTACAATGAGAATTCAAGAGAAGTTATTAAGTGGCACAGATGTGGGGAGGGAGGGAGAGATTAAGATATAGGAGGCAACAGAAGAAGGAAATTGTTCTGTGAGTATTAACAGCAAGAGGAAAAAGAAAAGGTATAGCTGGAAGAAACACTGAAATTGGACATTTATACAGCACCTACTATCTTCAAGACATAAAGTTAGAGAATAGGCATATAAAAAAGGAAAAAAGAGTATAGTTCTAGCCCTCAATAAGTTTGAAGGAGGTAGAGCTTTGCAGGAAACATGGTTTATACAAGAATAAATATGATATAGGCTTAAGATAAAAGTGTCACATATTTCTGAGATCCTCTAGCTTAATCTCCTTATTTGCACTTGGGGAAACGAAACCCAAGAGACTTTAAGGAACTTATTCAAAACCATATATCAAGTATTCCTCAAAATCAATATTTGAACCTAGTTCTCTTGATTCTAGAGACAATGTTTTTACCAATGTTCCAAGAAGAAAGTGGTTAACTATAAAGTGATTTGGGCCAAACATTTTCCAGACTCTACACCTCAGTTGTCTCATCTGTAAAATATGGTTGAAGTAAATTATCTCTAATTTCCTTCAAGCTCTAAATCCTCTGATCCTTAATAAGCTCTAAATCCTATGATCTTTAATAAATGCTTGTTGAATTGAATCCTTTCTAAACTATAGCATCTTCTGGTCTGGGGAGTTAGCTTGTCACAATTGGACCCCATTTCCTGCTGTGCCAAGGATAAGTTGTAGAAAACACTAGACCAGAGCTTACAGCTGAATGGGTGGGCTCCTTCCTTTAATACCAGGCTCCTTGCTAGCCTTGTTCTTATGATCTAACAAGGTCTCACTGTTGATTATTTATTTTTGCTGGTTGATCCTCATCACTCCCCATAATATCATTAGTTCAGCACCACCTGACAAGTCTTATCCTAACCTGGGTAATACAAGTGAAGACACGCTCAGGTGCTCCCTCAAGCACAAGTATTCCTAAGTTCTGGAAGAAATGATCACATTTAGCAACAATCATTTACTGCTTTTCATCTTCAAAGCCCTTTACAAACATGATCTAATTAACCCTTCTAACTTCCCTGGGAGGTAAGGAAGTATCATTATCTCCTGGTTTCAGAAGGGAAAACTACAGTACAGAAATTTAGCAGCAAGATCTCTGACCCATCAGTATTGGTATCAAAATTAGCCTCCTTTAAACTCTCACTTCCTTGCTGAATTGGAAGATAGTAGGGATATGAGTAAGAACTTTCCAACCAGAATCATATTGAATTTGTTTTATTACTACTAACAACAACAATAATAATTTGTTGAATAAAGTCAAAAATTTTTAGATTTTAGTTTAAAGTTAAATTGTAGGTTTTAATAGTTCATTAAATTATTATATATAAATTATTATTATTAAATAATTATTTTAATAACTAACATATCCCAAAAGTCTTCATGTAACTTTAAGCTATTAAAACCTACAATTTGAGCTTAAACAAAACAATTGACTTTATTCAACAAATTATTATCATTATTGCTAGTAGTAATAAAACAAATTCAATATGATTCTAGTTAAAAAATGGTTGCAACCTAACATCATTTGAGATACGCCTAAGCCTCAAACCTATTGGTGACTTAAGGGAATGTCCACCCCAAGCATAGGCTGATCAGAACAATTTATTCCAACAGCCATAAAGACAGCTGAAGCAGGTGCTGTGGAATGCTTATGCCTTGGTCAAATATCAAAAACATAAAGATCATCCATTACATCCTGGGCCATTGCCAGGCATCCTGACTTTTGTCTTGTCACTGGTCTTGATAACTCTGGGAGAGATAATGAAGCTGATGACTCTATGAAACTCTGCCTCACTTAAATCCAATTCACGGGCAAGTGAAGACATCAGCCAGTGATATATATCATTGGCCCTCTTTAAGAATAAAGACCAAACAACAATGAGATATGTAGTACCACTATAATAATTATCATTTCAAAAGTGAGAAAATTGATCTCAGAAGTATATAGTGACTAGACTCATGTTCCACAACTAGTAAACGAAGAACCTCTCCCTCTCCCCATTTGGTGTCTTGTCTATATTCCCAGTGATATCTCCACCCTAATCCAAGGTACCTATATATTTATTTACCTTCCCTCATGTTTCTCCCAGCAAAAAAAAAAAAAAACCAAACAAAAACCTGCTCTCCCCAGAAGTTAAAAGTTATTATCAGCAACTCATTACTAGACATAAAGCCTACTAAAATAAAATACTACTTTTCTAGAAGCATTAGATTTTTACATAAAGAAAAGGCTCTTTTTGACCTGTCAAAAGATTCTAATTGGGGAATATCAGTTATCAATTACCTAGAATTGTAATGGGGCAGGTAGGTGGCACAATGGATAGAGCACCAATCTTGGAGTCAGGAAGAGTTACTGAACTTCCTGAGTTCAAATACAACTTCAGACACTTTCTAGCTATGTGACTGTGGGCAAATCACTTTACCTTGTCTGCCTCAATTCCTCTGTAAAATGAGCTGGAGAAGGAAATGGCAAATTATTCTGGTATCTTTAACAAGAAAACCCCAAATGCAGTCAAATAACAGAATTGGGAACAACTGAAACAACTGAACAAAGGACTGGTGTGGTAAAAAAAAAAAAGCCTAGCCCAGTATTTTATGTATAATAATACCTTAATAAGTATTTGTGAATTGATTTGAACAAATTGATTTGAGAACCACAAGACCTGAATTCTAATCCTGGCTTCAGTACTCACTAGCTGCACACATAGGCAAATGATTTAATATCTGTATTCCTCAATTCTCATCTGCATACAGAAGGATTGGATTATATGACTTCTAAGTACTTTTGTACTAAAATTATACCAAGGTTCTAAAGAATAGACTATGGAGGTAAATTCAGGAGAAAGAAGCCCCAAGTAGATATATGTTGCCTAATGATAAAATTCCCCAGGTTGTTGTAACATAGATACACAGGTAGTAAGTACAGGTTTGTCGAAGAATACTGGAATACCAGTCCATCTATTAGAGTGTGAACTGGAAGGGAAATGCTCAAAAGCAAGGTAACTAAAAGAAACTATTATTTAGTAATAGTCAACCCCCTTCCCCCCCCCCCCAACAAGTTCCACAGTTATCCCGTCTCAAGCCATAAGAAAGAGACAGCAGTGATAAGGTGATGAAACCCAACCTGAAAGAATCAGAAAAGAGCTGGCTGCTTAAATGGACACTCACTGAGCATCTCATGCCACAATTAGGACAAGTCCCAAACAAGTAGCAAACTTCAAGTCAAAGTCACCTCTTGGTGCCAAAGTGATTTTAACCACTTTGAAGCACATAGGAAAGAGCAGAAAAAAATGTCATGTTGCTTCTTGCTCACTAGACAACCCTAGTGGCCCTTCCAAACACCAGTCAGAGGTGGGCTGAGAAGGAGCTTTCTGCAAAAAATATCCTGCTTGAAAGCCCCTAGCAAGCATCTTCAGTGCTTTTTCCCAACACCACTGTCTTCCTTCACATCACAGTTTTCTTTCCTTTCTCTTTTTTTTCTTCTAAATTTAGGAAAGCACCACTGAAATTTTAGAAGGTACCAAAGATCATTTCCTGTCAAGTGCCCTGCTGTGGAGCCCAGCAGAGAGAAAATATCCCAGCCTATTGAAGAACATCACTCTCTCCCCCTAGGGACTTTTCATACTAGATTCTTTGGCTCTAGAGAAGACAGTTCTTACTGCATTTTCCTTCAAACTCTCTGAGGGCAAGTAGCCCAAGAAATGAAGTCTGGGGATTATTAGAAGTGATGATCCATTTCCAAATTGTTGTTATATAGTTTAATAGCAGTAAATGTACTTTTTTACAGTTAATCATAGTCTTTTTAAAAACTGGACTAGTACATTCTGTGATTCTCATTGTCCATTCCCATTAACAAGACCCTCACAGTCCCTTTTTCTGGGGTAAGAAACAAACAAATGGAAATGAACACTGATGAAAACACATTAATCCAGCCATAATCACTTCTCTGTCATCCTCCACTTCCAGCAACTTGGGCCCAGGTGCCAAAGTGGCTAAGGTGACAGGGTCCATGGATAATGATGCTGGCAGCTTCCAAGATGCCTCTGGGATCTGTCACATTGTTCGGCTGCTCATTGGCTGCCCCAGCTGCCTTGTTTCTTTGAATGCTATTTCCTCTCCTCTCAGCTTGATTTCTCCACAATTTGCACATACTTTACCACTCATGAATAATACCCCCATTCAAATCTATCCCTGGATACAGTATATTTTGGAAGCCACTTAGATGGCAAAGGTGAGTGATTTGCCCAAGCTTGGATTTATTTTCTGAATCCCACTTCCCACTGGTTTCCTAAATGCCACCTCCTGATTCACAGGCTTTGTCTCATTGTCATACTATTATCATTTAGCATGTATCAAACATGCACAGTATGCTGGTGTTACAGCAAATGAATAAAAACATAATGTCCCTGCCAAGTTGATTTATCATTTAAACAGAGCAAGCAAGAAAAGAAACAAACAGCAGGAGAAGTAGTACAATCCATGTGGAGGTTATACCACTAGTAAAACCAGGCCAATTTTCTTTGTTACATTCTTCAGACACCTCCCACAGGCAGCAGCCTTTCGGAGGGAGTTGGTGTTGGAAAGAGCTTTCTGGGATTTTCTTTCTGGAACAGGGTTACCTGACAAAAAAGCCCTAGTCCAGTGCCTCATTCTGGTATACAGGTAATGTCCTGGACCCACAAGCTCTCTAAACAGGATCTATATAATATCCATAAGTTCTCTTACCTGTAAAATCAGGAAAATAATAGCACCTAACTCTAAGGGTTATTGTGAAAATAAAATGAAAGGTAATTTTAATGGGCTTTGTAAATCTTAAAGTGCCACATAAATGCTTATAGTTGTTGTTTTGTTGTTAGCTAAAAAGTTTTTGGTCCTTTTTTTTTTTAATTTCTCTCCACTCCAAAACCACCAGAATAGGCTTCCTCCAATCTAGCTAGTCATCCACTAAGATAGCAGGGCTCAGTCTGAACAGGAATCTTGCTGTTGAACAATACACAGTTTCTACCCTCCCATGGCTGACTTTTTACTTTTCTTCAAGAAACAATCAAGCCAATATTAGGGTTGCTATTAGGAATGTCAAGCCATTTTTTTACAACAATTTCCACTAAGAATATCTGGGACAGCCTACACATGACTCCTCTCCTTGGCTACCAGTGACTCTATATCAGGTGTTTTCACCCTCTAATACAAGTAAGTTCCTTGGAAGCAAGAGGAAAAATAATATCTTTATATACAAAGTGCCTGGCATATGTAATAATTACTTAATGAGGCTTTTGATTGACTAGTTGATTATTGTCCCAGGGAAAGACTTTCTCCGTTATCCAAGGACTAACCTTCTAAGATTCTAGGCACTCATCACCAGAAAGTTGGCCATAAAGTAATGAAAAAAATCTTTAGTAAAAGTAACCAGTGAAATAGATAAAATTATAAAATGACCCTCAGGCCTCTGAGGTCTTCCTCTGATTCTGCAGAGTAGAAGGAAAAGGGTTCAGAGGTGGAAAAGAATCACAAAGTCCTTAGATCATTTGAAAGCCTGAAATTATCTGTAGGTATTATTAAAACTGTGCTCTTAGTTCAATGGACAAAAAAAGTTGGTCCACTGCTGAAGGAAAGTCATATACCTATAGGCATTCTTTGCTATGAGTGAAATCAGAAGATATAAAGAAGCCATCGCTAAATACAAGGATGACATAAATTCTCCATAGGGAGGCAAATGAAGGCATTGGCAGAGTTATTTTCATCATGCATCCTAGGGTAAAGTGAAAAATAAAGATTTTGGCTTCTTGTCGGCCTCTGGAATTAATTGTGTCTTCTGGAGCAAGCCACTTCATTTCTAGGAGACTCCATTTCCCTTATCACTAATTTGAGATTAAACAAGATGCTTTCTAATATTTCTTAGAGGTCTAACATTCTATGATCGTATCATTCCACCTATAATTGTTTCTATGCATTATCATGCTCAACCTGAGAATAAGCAAATAGATCAGTAAGGAAATAATATGTCACAATCTGTTGCAGAGGCTAAAATAAATGACATGAAGAAGTTGACAATATTCTCCAAATGCAATGTCAATACTTCAGTAATTTTGATGTAAATGTAAGCACAAGGGAAAATGGTTAAGGAAAAATTTTGCCAAATTCTATTAAGGATCAAGAAATGAAATAAATGGTTCAAGGCTTATACATTATTTAAAATGCTCATCTCTGTGTATTATGAACAGGCACTTGACATGGCTAGTATTAAATTTAAAGCAAATGTGGAAATGTATTATATCTTAATTAATTAGAAATGAATATTTACTAACATAAAGACAGTCATTTTAAAATTACTTCTGTCTGGGTGCAATCAGATTATTAGCTGACTAGAGCCTTGACAAAAATCAATTACATCAATTCCAAATGGACAGAATTATTTTTCAAGAATGACAGTTTTTTAAATAGTAGATAGACAAAAGTAAAGGCATTAATCCTTATAATCAACATTTCTTTGAAAATGAGAAAAAAGAGCCTTGAAACTTATTCAATCACCAAACATTAGTGTCACTGCTAAATGACATGACATGGTAGTTAAGAACAATACCAATTTATGTTACAGCTCATCTGAAAACCACTGATGACAAGCTATAATAGGGAATATTACCACAAAAAAAGGACAAGCAGTGGATGGAAAACCAGACCAAGAGATTCTCATGAGAACATCTGTCAATGAAATAGAATGACAACAGGTAAATAAGAAATGAGGCCAATATGCTGTCTGTTCTATAATTATCTAATATTATTGATGTTATTAATAGGTCTGCTTACCCTTTGTTTTCAGTATCCATTATACTATTTGAGCAACTGACAAGCAGATGAAGACCAAAAGGGCACCTTAACCCAACCAAATGCATATATAGACAAAATTTCTGCTGTGGAGGTGACAATTTTCAAAGTAAACAGGGATTGATTCTTAGATCAGATAAAAATATTTTATAAAGTACAAATTATGCATAAGATGCTGGGGGTATAAAAATGGAAAAATTACACAGTCCTTTCCCTCAAGCAATCTAGTAGAAGCATTATTTCAGGCATATAGATTCATGTAATACAAGGCAGTATGAATAAGGAAAAGAAGGAACCCAGAAAAGAAAATTCTAAGAAAACTTAAGGAAGAAAAGAACACTTACAGTAAAGTGGTTCAAGAAAGACTCCAAATGTGATGAGTCTTAAGAAAGGAAATTTTGACAGGCATAAGACAGTTGATGCTAAATATAGACCATAGCCTGTATGAATGAACAAAGATAAGAGATGGAAGATTGAGTCTTCAGAGGCTTAAAACAAATGAGAACTAAACTACACCTGGTAGGAAGTCTCACAAGGAAACTCATTTTTGGAATATAACATAAAATAAATATCTTTATTTATGAATACTACATTTGTTTTTTACTTCACATATCAAAGTAAACTAATGCCTTCCACTGTAATAACCCTCTGTTTTTAAGCTACTAAATGGGGAACTGAATATCCGTGTGGCAATCTAATGAAGCCTTTTGATTCCTTCTTAGAATAATATTTTAAATGAATAAAATAAAACATATAGGATTAAAAAGGAAGCCATATTGAAATAAAGATGTCATTTTTCCCATCCAAGTACATAAATCCCCAGAAATCTGTGGATCTGTGGATTTCAGATTAAGAATCTCTGCCACAGAGTTTGCCTGAATGAAAAGTGTACTTTCCCAGGGCCATACAGCAAGTATATCTTTGGATAGATTTTCCCCCCAGATCTTCCTGTTTCTAAATCTAGCCCTCTGTCTACTCTATCATACTGCTTCTCTTGCATATTTAACATGGGCTTATAAACCACTTTTTTTGGCTCTGATTGATAAGGTGTAAGCTTTGGGGCTACCTTCAAGCCATTTTTCACTCAAGATTAAAGACATAAACATTAAGATCATCAAGAATTATTTTATTGGCTACTGAGCTGGAGGAACTGGTGAAGTAGACTTCTAAAAAGATTTAATTCCTTCTGGCTAGAACTTCTTGCCTACAATCTGACAAGTGGCATCATTGTGACTCCATTGATGGATGGTTGTAAGTCCTACTATCATGAAAACCAACTTTTCACTCCCTACGTGAATCACATCCTCAACTAGGCAAAATTGTTCTGGGGTCCTCAGCACCTTTTCCTTTGTTATATTTGTTCTTTCCTGATGTTAGGGTGAACAAATATCTCAGAGTGGACTTGTATTGAAGTTATGAAGGTGATCCTGTGAGTTCAAAAGGTCTGGAGGTCATGGCTTACATCTGGCTGCTGGCAGGGGGAATTCCTTACCAACAAGAGGATTGGCCCAAACCTAGCCTGTTTTACCAAACTGTAATTAGCACTTTTTCAGATTGATTTATGTTCTGATACAGTTTAAGTATCATCCTTCCAGTAGGTTGTGCCATGTTAAATTACTCAATTTTATACAATTAATGCACACATAATTTTTTAAACAGTTTTCATGTGTTGGAATAAATTACTTCTTCTATATCTGATTCCTATTGTGCATTAAAAACACATGTAAGGGTGAATGACTTGAATATGAAGAAGGAAACTATTAGTAATTAGGTCAACACAGAATACTATACATACATGTCAGATCTTTGGGAAAGGAAAGATTTTAAGACCAAGCAAGAGTTAGGAAAAAATAAAAAAATATAGAATAAATAATTTTGATTACATTAAATTAAAAGGTTTTTGTACAAACAAAAGCAATGCAACCAAAATTAGAAGGGAACCAACAAATTAGGAAAAAATCTTCATAACAAAAACCTCTGACAAAGGTCTAATTACTCAAATTTATAAAGAGCTAAGTCAATTGTACAAAAATATCAGGCCATTCTCCAACTGACAAATGGGCAAGGGACATGAATAGGCAATTTTCAGTTAAAGAAATCAAAACTATTAATAAGCACATGAAAAAGTGTTCAAAATCTCTTATAATCAGAGAAATGCAAATCTAAACAACTCTAAGGTATCATCTCACTCCTAGCAGATTGGCTAACATGACAGCAAAGGAAAGTAATGAATGTTGGAGGGGATGTGGCAAAGTTGGGACATTAATGCATTACTGGTGGAGTTGGGAATTGATCCAACCATTCTGGAGGGCAATTTGGAGCTATGCCCAAAGAGCAATAAAAGACTGTCTGCCCTTTGATCCAGCCATAGCACTGTTGGGTTTATACCCCAAAGAGATAATAAAGAAAAAGATTTGTAAAAGAATATTCATAGCTGCACTCTTTGTGGTGGCAAAAAAAAATTGGAAAACGAGGGGATGCCCTTCAATTAGGGAATGGCTGAACAAATTGTGGTATATGTTGGTGATGGAATACTATTGTCCTCAAAGGAATAATAAACTGGAGGAACTCCATGGAAACTGGAATGACCTCCAGGAATTGATGCAGAGTGAGAGGAGCAGAACCAGGAGAACATTGTACACAGAGACTGATACTCTGTGGTACAGTCAAATGTAATGGACTTCTCCATTAGTGGCAATGCAGTGATCCTGAACAACTCAGAAGGATCTATGAGGAAGAACACTATCCACATTCAGAGGAAAAACTATGGGAGCAGAAACACAGAAGAAAAACAACTGCTTGATCACATGGGTCCAGGGGATATTATTGGGGATGTAGACTCTAAATAATCATCCTAGTGCAAACATCAACAACATAGAAATAGATTCTGATAAAGGACACATGTAAAATGCAGTGGAATTGTGCGTAGGCTATGGGAAAGTGTAGGGGGAGGGGAGGGAGGGAAAGAATATGATTCTTGTAACCAAGGAATAATGTTCTAAATTGACTAAATAAATTTTTCCAAAAATTAAAAATTAAAAAAAATTTTTAAACCATATGTTAGTCTCACTTTGGGGAAGTTTCTAGACCTGAGCCATAAACAAAATTCTTCCCTTGTCACTGGGATAATTTTAACAAGCTGAAGTATGAGGAAGGGGAGCATAATTCCCCTAATTAGAGGCAAATTCTTTGTTAGGGACTGAACTTGGTACAAACCACTTGGCTAGGTTCAGAATAAGGAGGGGCCAGTGCCCCAGTCCAATCTAGCATGTGGTTGAACCCTCCGTGTTACACTTCTATCTCTTGCATAGAAATTGTTAAAGCCCAGTTCGAAAGATAATAAGGTAAACCTATGACTGTCCAGGAGAGGGGCAAAGTAGGGCTTATATCAGGAAAGAACTCACAAGAATAGAACTCTGGTACATCTTTAATACAAACCTAGAGGGGAGCTATTTTTAAACCTACCACTGACTTGGATGAATTAGCACTGACTCAGTGCCTTGAAGCCCCACGGATGGAAGTTGTCAAATCCATTTTCACTTATGAAGAAGCAAGCATGAAAGACACATTATGAGTCAGCAGTAGAAGGAGGCCTGAAGCTCTGCAGTTCTTCTAATGCCCCAAGGTTCTTTTTCTCCTAGTCATTAACTTAAGGATCTGAGTTGCCACAGGGCTGTAAAATACGCAAAGGTTATCTTTAGCATCATCTCCCTTCCTTTTCGGGGGATCCCTGCCAAGCCCTTTGGGCCTATATGTCCCCAGTTTTTGAAGTGGAAATTCTCACAAAAGACTCAACTCCTGATTCTAGGAAGCCCAGTCCTCAGTTCCAATATTCTGAAACTTTCCCTTTCCATGTCAAATTTTCCTTTTCTCCCATTCCTTCTTATCTGCCCACTAATTTGATAAATAAAATTTCACATAATATTTTGCCTACATTTCTTCCTTGCACTTATCCCAGTCTTCCATGCATCAGAATTGAAAGTATTTTTCCAATCTGTCCCAACCTACTTTCCAGGCTGCTTATACACTACTCTTGTCTGTGTTCTACATTACAAGCAAACTAACCTACTTGCAGAAGCACTCTATCCCTTGTTCTCTGTACCTTTGTAGACTCTGGTCCCTGCCTGGAATTCATTTCCTCCTTATATGGCCTCTTAGAATATCTAGATTTCTTAAAGTCTCATCGCTAGAGCTATTTTATAGAAGAAACCCATCCTGGTCTATGCCATTGCTCCTCTGCTCCCTCTTCAAGTCATTTTTTTTTTACTACAAACTATCAGGGATAGTGACTTGCTACATCCTCTCTAGCAATAAGTCTTGTAGGGCACCATGCTCACCCTAGCAGCCGATGTAGGAGCCCAGATAAGCAGAAGTGATAAGGAAATCTTACGGTCACTGATTTTCAGAGATTCACTGACTTTTTATCCCTCTGCTCCATCTCTCTCTGGGCTGTTCACATAGTGGGTGAGATTTTGTATCTTTTCTGAATAGGGAGCTGCTTTTCCTGTGTCCACCTAAATCCAGCAAATTGCACTCTAGCCCTGGAGCCAGAAGACTTGATATTAAATCTGGCTTCAGACACTTATTAGATGCATGACTGAGCAAATCACTTGACCTCTGCCTGCCTCAGTTTCTTCATCTGTAAAATGAGAATAAAAATAGTACCTGCTTCCAGGGTTGTCATGAGGGTCAAATGAGAAAGCAATTGTATAGCATTTTGCAAACCTTAAAGCATTATATTAATGCTTGCTATTACTGCCACTGGTGAATATCTCTGACCACTTTGGGCCATAGCTAGCCCATTAGCAAGCAGTGAGTGAACTCAAAGGCTAGTCAGCCCAGGCAGTAAAAAGTTGGCCCACCGCTATTGCCACTCTGGCTTTCCTCTTCCAGATGCTGAGTGTGGTACTCTCTGCTACCATTGCTATCAAATCTCTACCTGTCACCATTTCTCACTCTGTCCTAAAATATGCTACACAGTACAGAATAAACATAATAGATCATCAATCTTTGCTAAAAATAACTGAGATTATAATAAGAAATAAGAAATAAATAGAAATAATAAATAAAAAGAAAATAGTTTCTTCCATATTAATTAAAGTGGGTCAACTAAATGGTAAAACCATGTTCTTGGCTTATTGTTTCTAATGTTTTATTATATATTATTTGTAATGTTGAAGAAATAAATACAAAAATTCCTTGCTTCAAAGGTATCATATCTAATTCCTTGTTTTTCAAAGATTGTGAAGGGTAATTTGGAAGGAAAGCATTACCAAGAATATGACATTTGGCCACAATAATCATAATTTTGTACTCTAAAATCAAAACCAGTTTTCAGAAACTATTTTTGAAAGAAAATTATTATTATTATTATTGCATCACAAATTCCCTTTAAGACCTTTCCACTGTTAAGTGGTTTAAAAAGAATCCCAAAAGGTACTGTTTTCTGTTGGCTAGCACCATGTTTATGGAATTCAGCTTCTGCAGGGACTGGCTTTACCTGCTGCTTATTTTACCATTTTTTTAGGTAAATTGCTTATCATTGTTTTAGAAAAAACAATATACTACAATACGTACTTATTAAATATCTGTTTTGTATTTGGCAGAGAAGCAATAAGATATATTTAGATAATTCACCTGGTAAACTGAAAGCTCTGAATTTGAGTCCAATCTCTGTAACAAACTTTACATGTGGCCCAGGTAAGTTATATCAATTCCCAGTACCCTAGGCCATTCCAAGATCATATATGTTGCAGAGCAGGTCCTGGCCTATTTTAGAAGAATAAGTTTCCTCTCTAGGAATTCCCTATACCAGTAAAATCATAGGGCCAGAATTTTTAAAAATATATCTATAGCCTTTGTTTATAGGAAATGTTGTTGTTCAATTGTATCCAATTCTTCATGACCCCATTTGGGATTTTCTTTGCAAAGATACTGGAATGATTAGCCATGTCCTTCCCTAACTCTTTTATAGATGAGGAAACTGAGGCAAACAAGGTTAAGTGACTTGCTCAGGGTCATATAGCTAATAAGTGTCTGAGGCCAAATTTGAACTCTGATCTTCCTAATGCCAGTCTCAATATTCTATCTACTTTGCTACCTAGCTACCCATGGTATAGGAAGTAGCAGGTTTTACAAGCCAAAAATGAACTGCTTTTATTAGAGGTGATGGGGCATGACCTTGTATTTTCACTTAGGAATAAACTTTGTGATGTTTTCAGTGTGTTTATGACATAGAGAAGAGACTTCTTGAAGATTATTTAAAAAAAAGCATGAGCTCCTTGTTACTAAGCTCAGTATATAGTTCTCTATCATTGGGCTCATGATCTATAAATACATGCTTAAGTATACTAAGAGGCAGTGTGACTATTTAGAGAACCTCAGAAAGCAAAGAATCCTTTAGAATGTGGTCACTTCATTTGTTTCCCAGTTTGGATTTCCCTAAGACAAAAAAAATATCCCTAATGGAATACACCAATGGTACTTTGTAGATAAATGTCTGATGATCAGCACACAACTATAAGATCAAATTTCCTTTACATTTTGTAAATGTCACAACATTTTCCACCAATTTTACGAAGTATATGTTGACTTTGGCCCCATCAATAATATTTATGTGAAAACCAATATTGAATGATCATCAGCAAAAGAAAAGAAAGGCATACACAAAATCACAAATTCAATGTATCTTTCTAGAAAGAGTAACTAAAATAACTGAGATAAAGAGTTTCTCCACACCACTCAAGCATTGTGGCCACTTCCCTTTTAGTTCTCATCCTGGGATGCAAATTCTGGAAAAGAAAGGTCTAACAAGTTGAGGTTACTATTAAGTGACTGCAGAGTCAGAATCTTAGAGTGCCAAAAGCAATAGTAGAAATCTAACTACTTCTGAAATCATGAATCCCATTTTTAATGCTCCTGACAAACATTCATCCCATTCTTTCCATTAAAAGCTTCAGTGTGTTAGAATTCACTACTCTCAGACGCAGCCCATCTAATTTCTGGCCAACCTCACATGTTAATCTTTTTTTTTTCTCTTAAGCCAAAATGCACCTTTTTGCAACTTTGACCCATTGGTCCTAGCTCTGACTTTTAGGGTCAAGCCTAATTCATCTCCCACACAACAATGCTTCATATGTATTTGGAAATTACCATTACATCACCATAAAGTTTTAGCTTCTCCAGACCAAACAATTCAATTCCATCAACTAAACTATATGTCATTTTCCAGGCCCCTCATCATTCTGACTTCCTTTCTCTGGACTTGCTTTAGTTTGTCAATGTCTTTTTTTCAAATGGACCACCCAGAATTTGGCACAAGATTCCAAATGGGATCTGACTAAGGCAGAGTAGATTATAATTTCCCTTTTCTTGACACTATTTAACAATAATAAAAATTTCATTAAGCAATTGTGCTGGGGTTCAGAATAAAAATATGAAAAGTCCCTTGCTTTCAATGAACTTTTAATCTGATAAGGAAAAAATATAAAAATAAATGTAAGGTAAAATGTGGGAAGGCAAAATAATTCTAAACAAAATTCTAAAAGGGATTTTAAGAGAGAAAGAGATCACTTTCAGTTGGGAGTAGGAGAGCATGATGGAGAGACAATACTTTAGTAAGATCTTAGAAGAGTATGATGGAGCCATGGACGGAATATTGACAAGACATAGAGAAAAGGGTGGGGTGAATGCACAGGGAGAGGAGAAAGCAGGATGGGATTAGAAAAGTGTTAATATTCCAGTTGACCTGAAAAAGAGAATGCATGAAGTATAGCTTAAGATCACATGAACTCTTTCGGGTGCCATATATCACAGCAGAATCATTTTCAACTTTCAGTCCACTAGATCCCTTTGGTCTTGTTGACATGAGATGTTTTCTACCAGTATCATCCCCCATCTACATTGTTTTAATGTGCTCTTGCCTTTCTGAACTACATATGCTTGATGGAATTAAGTCTACCTGAAAAGCCTATCAAGATTCTTCAGATCCTGATTTTTTCATCTAATTGGTCCAAAATTTTATTCAGTTAAGTGCCCTGTGTATCATCAAATGTATTCATTAAATTACATTGGTGAAAAATCCCACCAAAATAGCATAAAAATTTGCATTTCATTGGGAAAAAAAACTTCATATAGTTGGAAAGCAGAAGCTATCAATATGAAAGCTAAGCATTAATTTTGTGCTCAACATCAACATCCCTTGTGTAGCCCAGGTATAGCTATTTACATATCTTGGTCAGAAGCCAAGGAAAGTATGTATAAATGTTGTTGCTATGGGATATGTTATAGACCATTTATTCTTTATATCTGCTTTCTATAGTGACCATAATGTCAGTACTATAACTGATCATTCTCACAATAAAATCCAAATAAATAAGCAATTCATACTCAAAATCAATAAAAGGACTGAGATGAAGAAGAAATAGATTTAAGCACTATCTGTCTGAATAGGGAGCACTGCACAGTGGATGGAATGTTACCCTGGGAATCAGGAAGACCTGAGTACAAGTCCTGACTAATACTAGATGTGTGTCTGTGGGGGAAGACAGTACCCGAAGGCAACACTTTAAGATTATAAAATATGGATAAATTATCCATCTACTTCAGTACAGGAGGTTCCCACACTGGGTGCTCCTTATGTTTCTAAAATCATAGGTGTGGTCCCCTCCCACCTCAAAAAAATATATTTCTAAATAGTGTTCTTAGTCTATATATTTGGTACCTTTTTCTGTGTCTAGTTCTATTCTATTGTATTTGAAGCCAAGAAATACAAAATTATTTCTAAACTAGAATTTCATATTAGGAATATTCTTTTGATATGTGTTCTGAAGTAGAGCACTGCTAAATTTATCAGTTTAATGTTTGGTGAAAACTTGGTGAATGGTTATATAATATTCAGCATGAATATTATGTACATATTAATATTTCAGAGAGAACGAAGGAACTATTTTGGAATAAAGTTTATTTTTCTTCCGTGAACAATTCTCAAAGGAATCAGGGTGTTATGATGACCATCATTTATGGTTTCATCTGTACGGATATTCCTTTCCTGGATGCAGATTACAGATCTCTCTCTACTTTAGTAGATGGTTTTCATGAGTTCTCATGAAATCAGTTGCCACCCTCCTGGTGAGTAATCTCTGAGCTTAGCTGTCTGGCCCTCAGTGACTATTTCTAGATCTGTATTCAAAGCTTCTCCAGCTTGGTAGAACATGCCTGAATTGATATTCTTCCATCCAAAGCCCTGAAGAACCTCATGCCATCTTAAAATACAAGAAGATTGACAATATCACTGGAATTGCCATCATTAACATCAAAAAGCAGCTATGAAAATCTAATGGAGTGTGACATTTTAATTATGGGGAACTTGACTTTAACTTCCAGAAATCACTTGTTCCATGTATGATAGAAAAATTCTACGAATCTGAGAGGGATTTAACTTTATGTATTTTGAAGGCATGTTCAACCTCAAGGGATTTGTACTGTAAGATTTTCTGGATGGCAAGATGTGAGATGAGAAGGAGAGAAGGGGGAGGGGGACACATTCTCTCTCAGGCAAACATACACACCACTGCCTAATACTAAAATATAGATATGCACATATCTATATTTCACTGAAATAAATCCCCATAATGAAGGCACTTCCCCCCAGAGAGTGGCATATTTAATTAGTATGGATTTTTTATATACAACTTGGCTCACCAAGATAGCCTCAAGAGATGAGCATCTCATTACGTGAGGGCCCAAGAGGTATAGGAGCCAATCTTATTCCAGCAGAGAGTACAATGAAGAGTAATACACAGGACAGCCAGTCTCCAATAGAGATACAGAGCACAGGCTTGACTATAGCAGCTCATTTCCCCAGGCAGGTCCTTAGAGCCCAGCCAATGCCTCTTATGCAGGGCAGCTGTTAGCTGATTTCAGGACTTTAGAGTGCAGCTCTGGAAACTGGCCTCCCAGAATCATTTTCCTCCAGTAAATGAAGAGACTGCATGCATGGAAGGGCATAGTCATCACCCACATTGGTTGGATAGGTAGCATACAATCCCTTTAAATATTTTGTCCAGACAAATATCAAGGAAACAAAAAGAATTAGCTCATGGATTCATCTTGATAAATTCTCATTTTGGTCTGTTTTCACATGAAGTATGAAGTTTTTTCCTGGGCCAAAGGCACAATCTAAAATGGGTGGGAATTTGGAGTGAGGATGGGGGATAAAAAGGGTGACCACAGCTCACATTTAATGAAATGCTGGGGCGTTCTGTCAGACAGAAAACAAAAAATGAATTCTCTGTAGTATATGGAAGCCCAGAGAACCAATGTAATCTCACTCAGTCTCAGTCTGATTCAATGCATTCTATTTGCCAGCTAAACTGGAAGACAGTTCATTACTTGAGGAAAGTGGGGAGTGGGGGGGGGGGGGAAGGGAGAGAGAGAAAAGAGAACCCTAGTGATAAAGAAAAAACTTTTCCTTCCATTTTCCAAACAGGCCACTCTTAAGAACCCAGTGGTTTAGACTATCGTTCAGGATGAAAAATGAGAACAGAAAAATGTGTCAAGCATGCATCCCTTGAAAAGATCTGGTTAATAGAACTCCATGCTAATAAATGGCTAAGTAAAATGTTGCAAAAAATGCAAGTCTCATTATATTGAGGGGAATATTTCAAAACTCAAGTTTCATTTTTCTTCTATACCAGCCACCCCACCACCACTACCACCTCTTCTATAATTGTGGTTTTTCCTTTTTCAGGCATGTGAAAATACCTTGGAAAAGGGAGATTGCAGGAATTCCAAAAGAAATCACAGATTCTGCTATAATAAAGTTAGAGTAACATTGTTGTAAATAGCTACTCTGCAAGAGGCTTTATACAGACTATCTACCTGCATAAGCCAGTTGGATTCTGCACTGAATCATCTGGTTACTAATCAATTACTTACCTAGAAAAGACACATTTAGTTCATTAAAAGGGTTAAATTAGGTGTATGAAGAGATAATTGAATCTGCTCCCTTGTATAATATATCATCAATGAATAGCCAGTCATTTCCACTAAAGAAAGAATTAGCTGGATAGACAGAATCATACATAAAATGAATTTAAAATAGTCCTAGGTGTGCCAGGGTCCTTCTGGTCTTTAACAGAGTATACATCCCCAGGAGACATTCTGCTTGGGATTGGTTTTAGGAAGCGGCATTCCCCTAAAGGTTGCCACATCAGCCATGTGTTATTTAGAGAAATGGAATTAAAAGGAAACTTTCTGGGGTTCAGCAGAAAGACAGAGAGCACACACTAATGGAAGCGAATAGGCAGCTCCAGAAAAAAATAAGCAAAGCAAACTCCCTCCCAGGGTTCATTATGCCTCTCGAGCTGTTGGTAGTAAAGTTAATTTTTAAATGCTTTGAGGTGATTAAGAAGCCGGGCATCACTCTAAATGTAAATAAGTCCCATTTCATTTCCTCGCTGCCAACTCTGATTGTGGCAGTCACCAGCTACTTAGCCTGCTGATAAATTTCAGATCCATAGTCTAGTTCATAATTAACCCTGTCTTCTTATGAAGTCAAAGCTGAGCAAGCCCATTTGTAAATACATGCACACCCAGAGACCTCAGGCTTGACAGGTTCACTAGGGAAAAGTTGGCTCATTCTGACACATGATAGAGAACGGCATTAAGATCTGAAAGGCTTGTTGTGTTGATGATGGATTGCTGACCAAATATTTGGTGGGCAAGGGTGTCATTCCCCTCAACAGACAAATCTGAAAAATAATTTAAGAGGGCAGGCTAGAAATGGAATTTTGGTCCCTTTTCTGATAACGAGATTTCCAACCCTTTAACTTACAGTTTCTGGAAGGAGCACCATGAATTATTTATTCCTCACTCCCTAGTGCTCTCTCTCTCTCTCCCTTTCTCTCTCTCTCTCTCTCTCTCTCTCTCTCTCTCTCTCTCTCTCTCTCTCTCTCTCTCTCTCAGCAAAATCTATTCAATCCTCCATCTTATCGTAATAAGCCAGGTCACCGCTGAAGTGAACTTAAATCACGACTTTACCATGCTGCTTGCTTTATTAGACTGGATGGCCTACTTTACATTGTTTGGACTTCCCTGAAGTTGATGTACTGGAGTAAAATTGTATAAGTGCTTTCCCCCTGGGGACCCTCATAAAAATGAGAGGGTTGGCTCATAAAACTATCCCACTGAGCGAAAACTGTAAATAGCTACCTTAGAGGTAAGACAAGCCCAAGAAATGCACATGCCCACTGTGTCAGAGTACAGAATTCTTCCTTTTGGAAAAAATGATTGTTGGGTCACCAGACTTTGGGGAAGGGGAGGAAGGATGGGATGACAGATACCTAATTGTGCCGGTAACTATATTGAATAAGTCTATAAGACTTTTTTTGACTTCAGCTCACCCCCAATTGTTTCAGGTATATTTAAATTTGATAATTTCAAGTGTCAACCATGTTTCCTCAAAAAAAGATTCCCTTCTTCTTCCTCTCCGTTGCTGCTGTTTTTTGTTGTTGTTGTTGTTGTTTTTTGGTTTTGTTTGTTTTGTTTTGTTTTCCAGAAAGGCCAGTAATCTCAGGTGAGGACAAGTGCCTTTGACTGAGTACAAATGGACAATCATATTTATAGAACCAAACGATGAGACATGAGAATTTGAAGCATTTGCACTGGGGATTAAATAAATAAATAGCCCCAGTATGGGAGCTGTTTGTTTTGAAGACGTAAATAATGTTCCAGGACGGTGTGGCTTTGTCACTTATATTTTGAGTGACAGTGAATGATGAGTTATTTAGGAATGTCCATTGTTAGCATTGCTGCTATTCTGGCACATAGAATCATAAGCCAAACATTTGCTCCAGTCTATCACTGAGTGCACAGACTAGGATGCCATTTCTCCAGCAAGGAGAGCCATCCTTGAATGCTGTTATAATCGTCAGATCCATGCCTTGCCTTTGTCCTGTGGAAAAGGACAGTTGAGGATGCAAATGGAGAAGGTCAGCCTCACATTCCATCATTGCTGACTCTAAGATATCCCTTGCAGTGCATAGAAAGAAAAAATAACAAAGAAGAACCCTCAGGAACAGAAAACAAAGTGTCTGGCTAAAGTGTCTGAACTCCAGGTCAGTAAGACCTCATTCTGCCTCATGTACTCAATACCCATGCAATTGTGAATAAGTAGCTAAACTTCTCAGAGAGAGCTTCCATTTCCTCTGTATCTGTAAAATGGGAAAAGAGAAAGCAAAAGTACTTGTTTCTCAAGGTGGTTTATGTGATGCTCAAATGCAATAATGTATGTAAAGTACTTTGAAGGAGGCGGCTAGGTGGTTCAGCATAAAAAGTGCTGGGACTGAAGTCAGGAAGATGTGCGTTAAAATCTGAAAAATCTGGCCTCAGACACTTCCTAGCTGTGTTCCTCTGGGCAAGTCACTTTACCTCTGATTGCCTGACAAAAGGATCCACTGGACAAGAAAATGGCAAAACCATTTCAGTATCCTTGCCTAGAAAACCCAATAGATAGCTTTGGTCCGTGGGGTTACAAAGAGTCAGATATGGCTGAATGACTGAACAACAACAAAGTACTTTGATTTCAGAAGCACTATACAAAAATCAGGAGGAGAAAGAATACCATGTCAGAAATTTAGTTTAATTATAATAAGGAATTAAATAAAATTTTAATTTAATGCAATTATTTAATTTATAATGATATTCATTCAGATGGATGGCAAAAAGCAGCTGAGAAGCTATTGAGCATCAAAAATCGAGTCATTCTGCAAGATCAGGTATGAGGTTTCAAGCGATCAGCTTTTCCTAGGATAAGCATGATGTTCTCTGGAATAGAAACCAAGTGGAGCTATTGATGGTAAATGGAGATTCTCCCGAAATCTTATGAAGTCCTACAGTAACATAATACTGTGTTGAAATTTGGTGCTGAGAATGCAAAAACTAGCTTTGAATAAATGTTTGTGGTTATTTTAAACCACAAAAATCTTCCAGATCTAGTAATGTGAAAGTCGTGATTTAGAGTATCTCTGTGGGTACAGGCTATTTCCCTGGATGCCTTGACTGAGTAGCTCTATCTTATAAAGAAAAAAAATCTATAATGGCCAAATAAAAAAGAATGCGGTGATTTAAAGGTTACAAAAATCTTTATACATTTCACCTCTTTTGAAGCTCCACAACTACCATGCAGGAAGACTTTGAAGATATTATAATTTCTACTTTCTGTAAAGGAAATTGAGGCTTACTAAAGTTGTGACTTGTCCAGGGTCACATAACTTTGAGTACCAGATCTTCCCCACTCCAAGTCCAGTGCTCCAATACACCACCCTGCCTCTCTCATCACATTTTGCTTTTTTCTAATACAAACACTTTCTTCAAAATTAAATTTAAACTCATAGGGAATACCTGGCAGATGGATAAGTAATTTGATTTACTGTTTTTGTTGGGATCACCTATTAAACTCTTAAAATTTTAAGGGAAATTAAGAAATACTCTTGAATTCTCTGAATTAGACATCCAAATAAGGAGAGCCTGACTCCTTTCTTTCCCCAAGATGATCTCTGGGATGTCAAAGAACAGTACAGTGAAAGGGAATTTATCTAAACTCTTTAATTGGGAATACTTCTTTCCAGTGAAGAACAACAAATTGTAAAATAGACCAAGGCACAGGGCTCCTAACATTACTGTAGCCAGCCAGCTTCTATCTTCCTGCCTTCATATTCCTTCAGTAGACTGCAGGATCTTTTTTTTTATGGTGTTGGCCTTGGGACTTGGGACTGTCACTCTACTCCCTATTCATTTCATTCCTGTGACCTTTACCAAGAAATTCATTCATTCAACAGACATTTTTTAATAGCTGCTTTACATACAGCCCTGAACTCAGTCTTGTGAGGGATATTAAGATAAAGAAGACACAGTCAATGACCTCAAGAGTCTTGTAATCCAGTGGATATCAGATATATGCACAAATAACTAGAACTGTGAAACATGAAAATCCATTAAGAGAGCTTGTGATACCATGAATCTGTCTCTACTTAGAGGCAGGGAAAGGGGGATGTGGAAAGAAAAGTGCCCAATATTGATGAATACATTTTAAAGGTTTTTTTCCCCACTCTAAGCCAGTATTGAAGAGGGCACTAGGGAGCTATTCCCCTATAAATTGGTACCTTAATCAGAGATAATATAGGTAGAAAAATAGGTAGAACTAATAAAACAAAGTTATATTCATGAACCTAGGAAAGAGGTGACCTGTCTTTATCTCTACTTTCGGCAATGATCTGAGAAATGAATTGGAAGAGAGTCTGGAAAACAGATTGTGGGGAAATCCAAATTGTCCAAGACTTTGGACAGGAAAAAGAATATAGTCAGGTATGGACACCTTCCATCACAGAGAGCTCAAATTCATGTATAATGGTAGTCTATGTCCTTTTTTGTTGTTGTTATTCAGTTGTTTCAGTCATAGTTGACTCTTTATGACACCATTTGGGGTTTTCTTGGCATAGATTCTGGAGTAGTTTGCCATTTTCATTTCTAGTTAATTTTACAAATGAGGAATTGAAGCAAACAGGGGTAAGTGACTTAACCAAGGGTCACCCAGCTAGTAAGCAAATCATTCCAATATCTGTCAATAAATTCCTAAATGGTATCACAAAGAGAAGAATGCAGCTGAAACAAGTGAACAACAAATAAGTAATTACAACATCTGAAAAATGAACTGGAACAAAATCCATCTGTTAAATGTTGGAAAGGTTTCTAGATGTTAAGAGTCTCTGTGTCTGTTTTCTCATTATAAAATGAAAGCTTTGGACTAGATAACATCTCAAGGCTCTAACTCTATAATCCTAATAGAAGATAGTTCAACAGGTGCAAAGGTAGGAGTGTCAATACAAGTAGAAATAGAAAGAAAAGATCTGGAATCGTAATCAAATTTACACTTCCATTCATGGAATTAGTAAAGTATTCTATGACTCCACTCACCATCCCTACTACCTCCTTGACCTGTGAACTGTGAGAATTAAAATTAACATACAATAACTCAAGTTTTATATTTATAAGATTTATTAAAATAACTAAAATAAAAACTAGAATTAAAAAGGAGCTATCTAACTCAAGCTGCAGTTGCAAGAAAAGAGAAAAAGAGAGCAAGGGAGGAGCCACAAAAACTTATGTACAACAACATAGGAACACACGTAAACAGAAAGTGAAAAGGAATTTTGGGAAAAGGAGAGAATCCCAGAAGATGGAGTCCAAATTTTCTAATTATACACATCCATTTCTTTTTTTTTTCCTTAAGCAGATTACAATTTATTTGGCTGATATTTGGGAACATATTTTTTTAATATTTTATTTAATTTTAGGGTATTAAATTTCATTTTATTTTCCCCCAATTACATATAAAAACAGTTTCAAACATTTTTCAAAAATAGTGAGTCTTGAATTCTCTCCCTCCCTCCTTCCACTCTAAGCCTCCATCCCTGTTGAAATGGTAAGCAATCTCAAATAGATTTTACAGGAAAGACATCCAATTCTAGCAACTTCTTTACATGCATTATCTTCTACATTAGAATATAAGTCCCTCAAAGGCAGGGACAACCTTGTTTTTTGTATTCTGTATCTCCAGCTCTTAGCAAAGTACCTATCCCATAGGAAAATAACTGCTTGGGCACTCATTCCTTCATTCATTCTTCTAAAGGACAGAGTGAGATATAACAATTGGTTAGTGAATCTACTTCAGGAGTGAGTTAAAACATTTCCCTGGGTAAAACCAGATGAAACCTTCAGGAAGCTGAAGGTCACTTTGATTATCTGAGATATCACATAAGAAAAGGACTTTCATAAGAGGACAAGAGAAAGGCTTAAAAGGAAACTTTAGATGTTGAGATTAAAGGCTGTCAACTACATATTCTTTACAAAAGAGTCTGTAATTGAGGAGAGAATTACTTGGAAATTGAGGAAGGGATGTAGATAAGAAATACTTTCTGGAATCCCCAATTCACACTATGAAATAAAATTGAAAGAAGGATTCTTCAAATGGCTTGGCAAAAGAGCTAATTTATGAAGATCTAACCTTGATAAAACAACCAATAGTGGCCAGCTGACTCAAAAGTTGAGATGTGGGCTATAGGGAAGGGAATGTTAAATCACAATACTAGTCAATTTGTAAATGGAAGATTAATATGGATTTAAGCCTACTTTTCTACATGATTCCAAAAATGAACAGAATTTACTTCCAAGACTTTTGTGAATTTTTAACTTTTTCCTTTGAAATTTTAAGCCAATGAATGTTTTATTATGGAACTGATGACTAAAAAGTTTTTAACAAAAAACAAAACCTATGAAATACTTTTAGAATGAAAAAGTTGAAATTCTGAGCTCTTGATTTCCTTTAATACAAGGATCTGAGTGAGAATCCAGGATGACAAAGATTGGTGAAAATAAACCATTGGACAGAGGGAACCAAATCATGTGGCATGCAATTATAGAAAAAATGAAGGAAGAACTGGGACATAGAAGTCTATGACAACACATGGGCATAAAATCCTCAGAGGAAGAAGAAATCACTTTTGCTTTGAGGAAATCAAGGTAGACTTTTTAAAATGACTAGGAGTTGCAGACGTAGAACTTAGAGAGAGTGGGGGAAGACAAGGTGAAGGGTGTATCCACAAATAAGGAACATCATGAACAAAAACACAGAGAGAATTATAAGCAATAGACTAGAATATTATATAGTAAATGGAAAGATAAAACCCTTCCTTCCTGCTGGCATGCATACATACAGACACAATGGGAATAATGACAGAACAAGAAAAAAACAATCTTTTGTTTCAGTACAATTCAACCTATGTATTATGGAAAACCCAGTCAGGATTTTCTATCTTATTTGCTTTCACTGCTAAATTGTACAGCATATTAACATTCTAGTTGGAATCATTATTATGAATATATGTTTAGTCAGCTTTATGAATATGCCCTACAGACAGGGAATCAGAGAAATCAGTTCCTCTAATAAATTAGGGGAAGGAAAAGACATTTAATTTAAAAGGGTACCTTTCTCACACATCTAAGTTCATTATTACCTAGAAACTTCTCACAGAACTATATCCTCAGTATAGTAGCCTTTTCTGAGAGGGTATCCTCCCCAACCCCCGGGCCATAAAGGTACCATTTTGCAAACTGCTCTTTCAGGAATCAAAAATATCCTGGTTTCCAATAAATGGATGAATGGAATATACTTGTAATTCTATTGTTTCACCCTTAAAATAGACACAAATTCTTCCCCAAGCAAACATTGTTAGCAACTGTTAACTTTGAAAAATATGGTAGAATCCTACAACTTTTTCTTTTATTTCCTTATAGATTTTAAGGAGACAAGAAGATCTCATTAATTGCTCTACAGGGCAAATTACTTAACTAGGCCCTGAGTCCTCTGAAGAATTTTTTTAAAGTCATGTGTATATGTGTGTGTATAGATGTATCATAAACATACATGCATAAATATATACTTTGTGATTCTTTGTGATACATATTATAGGATTTAAATTAATGCCCAATAACTCCAAGTATTGTATTCTATAGGATTTATTAGTAATTACTTGAAGTAGAAGAAATAAAAGAACAAAATTAGAAAGTCTAAGTAAAAAACACATGGCTAAAATTCTCCTGCTTGACTCTCACCCAACCTCCACAACCACCTTCCTGGGGAAAAAAAGAGAGGGAAGAGCTACACAAAACTTATATATTTTCCCTACATTAGTACATTAGCACAAATACATAAATAAGATCCTGGGAAAGAGAGTTCTGGGGAGCAAATTCTAATTATACAATCCCCCCTGTGATTCCATTGGGAAACAAGCATGTAGAAATCTCCCAGATTTATATACCTAGTTTTCCCAATGAATCAGTACACATAACCAACTTATATCTCTAAAGATCTCTTACTAAAGCTTCATAGAATATTGCACTTCCTAAGGGAAAATTACAATAATTTGGGGATAAGAGGGAAATAAAAGAGAAAAAGAACAAAACCAATGATTGCTAGGCACATTGACAAAAAGCCTATTAGGGGAAATAGCCTTAAGCAAAAGAGTTTACATTCAAAATAAATGCATTCAACCTCCTACAGTTCAATTCACTGCATCCCAAAGTTCATTCTGAATCTTTTGGTGCATTGTGAGGTTTCTGCAGGCTTCTTTATGGTGCCTTCTCCAAAAAGTACAGTTTCTTGATTTGGGGAGGTAACAAGTTTCTTATCCTAAAATTACTCTCAAAGATATTAAACCTTGCATTATAAGATAATAATACAATAACCCCTGATGAGGGTATTGACCAACACCCAGATCACCCTTGGTTACATGGTTGAGTTATGAGGTATATGAATCAATTCTCAAAAGAAAATCAAAAACATAAAAAAGAAAAACAAATAAAAGAGAAAAAAATAACTTCTGGATGAAACATAAAATATCAAAGTCTAATGTGTAAAAATTCTAAGTAAGGAAGAATAAGCCCATAACAGGTTCCTGAATCAGGGCCCAGTTAAAGTGATTTATGTCCTATAAGCATGTAGAATCAATTAGGCACTTATTCAATCAGCAGCCAGGACTAAAGAAAAGTGCCATACCATAAAAGAAAGAAAAAGGGACTAGATTTTGAAGCAAAAGGGAAATATCACCCCCTGGTCTGATTTTACCTTTACTCTCAGGGATAGGGGACCCAAAATGGCAGCCAAACTGAGGTACTTGGTGTAAATCTTGAAATCTCTCAGACTTGTGAATGTTAAAAATTTCCCCATCGGGGAATTCTTAATTGGAACAAATTCCCTACTGAGAAACATTCCCCATTTTGATGTGAGAACTCGCCAGGATCAGAAATGGGAGGACCTCTACTCCAACTGTACTTAAGACTGCTTTAGGAGAGAAAACTCCTTGCTAAACAATCAAAGTACTTGGACCCATGCTTATAATAAGGCAAGGAGTTCTTTGAGCCAGGCCTGTTTTTAGAATTGAAACAATGGGATGCTAGGTACCTAAAAGGGTCAGGCAAGTTTTCTCTTGATGAGATTAGTTGACTCAGCTGTGTTTTCTCTTGTTCAGACTTACTGAGGAGATTGGTCGACACAGCAGCATTTTTTCTGATTCAGACTTACTGAGGAGATTGGTCGACTTAGCAGGAATTTAGATGGGCAGTCCTTTGGAAAGCATCTACAGTGATTGGTAGATGTAAGGACTTAGGGGTGGTGACATGGGAGAAAAACCCCTACATAAGAAAAAGCAGAATCTCTTGAGGAGATATCCTTTTGGAGAAATCCTTTTGGAGGATCTCTGATGAGGATCGCTTGGGAAGAATCTCTTGAGAGAGGCTCTGGAGAAAGGCCCTTTGGAACAGTCTCTGGCTAGAAGGCTCTCTGGTGAAGTCAGCTGAGATGGAGCTGGCTTGGTGTCACTAGAATCCTTGTTTAGACAGACCTTGTGGTGAGTGTTAAAAAACTGACTGATTTCTCTCTTAAGACTCAGGTCTAGGCCATATTGGCTTGAGGCCCTTCATACTTATTCCTTTCTTACTCTTTCTCTCTTTCTCTAATTCCTCATTATATTATTAATTAAAATCTCTATAAAACCCAATTGACTTGGGTATTTGAATAATTGGGAATATTTACCTGGTGACCAACTTATATTTGATTTAAAAACCAAGACACTGTAATGAAACATATTTTCTGTGGTCAAATTTACTCACCCTCCCTTATATCTATCACAATTTATATCTTCCACCATTTTAACTCACTACAGTTTAAGACCTCAACCATTTTAAATCTAATATGGTAGAAGTCTGGATCTGGCATGAGGGATTCCTGCATCTGAGGGTGTCAAGCAGCTGCGTCCTCAATCCTCAAAATAAGTTAAAGTCCCCTGTCTTGGTGTAGAATCTCATAAATCCCACCAGGATTGATTGGTCTCCATAACCATGTGCTCCTAGGCACTGTACAGGTTAACTCTGTGGTCCTTGGCACTGTGAAATGGCTCTTTTGTGATCCCTTCTCCTGGAAATAGACACAATCATTAATCAAAGTCCCATAATATTTAACAATCAATGGCAGGTTTCCATAGTCTAAAGTTTTGGAGTATGCATTGACATTAAGACTAATGGACATTTCAAACTTATCCTAGTGCAAAATTTAAAAAAATGCTGGAAACATGTGCTTCACATACAAAAAAAAATGAGAGAAAAAACTCAAATACTCTATGGTACATACAAGGAAAAACAATAATATTTATATATATATACATACATACATACATATATATATAATTATATATATATATATATATATATATATATATATATATTTCACATTCCATGAAAAGGTGTCAGGCAAGTAGAGGCTCAATACAAAAGTTTCTCACCCCAAAATGAGATTCATTTCCTTTTTTAACTTGGCTATGATCCACAGTATGAGTGTACGTGATTTTCACCAAGTAACAGCTTTTTAAAACAGTAGTACAGTAGCTAATGTACATCCAAAGAAGTACCAAAATCATAATAACCCATTTAACGACAATAACAAACAAACCCACTATCATTAGGATTCACATGAGTCTCTATAGCCACTTGCTATGTGATATTTTTAAAAACTTCAAAGCTCATGGATACTTGTCACAAGTTCTCCAAATCTAGCCAATATTTCATCCTTGGTAAAAATATTTCTAAAAAAAGCCTATTACTACTATCATTTCAAAATGTAGCAGGAGAGCCCAGAAAAACTTCTATATTGCTGATAAAGATCTTTTGGATCTAAAATGTCACCAAGAATCTAGATTACCATCCTGGTGTAAGGGTAGAGTAAGCTAAAGTGTTACAAAAAATAGAAACCCATCCAGGAATAACCAAGCCCCTTGGGAAACCTCCCCCTCCTCTGGTATGAGACTGTTACAGCCATAAAAGGCATATATTTATATGTCCCATCCATTGCAATGTGAAGGCAAAGAATATAATAGTGAAAATCACTTTTGATGTCTCATCCATTACATATTTATAAATGCTGAGGTGGGGAATACAATAGTGCTATTTCACTTTGGCTACTAAATGGATCCTTACCTCTTGTTACATAAGTCGAAGGTAAGCAAATGATCACTCAGAGGTAGTGGTGTTATTAGATATATGAAAATCACTTCTGAAGACCCCTTAAAATCAAGTGAGATTTTTAGCTCATTAAATTCTCCAAAGCTTGTTGATACAGGCTATAACCAGTTTGATGGAGTCCAACCATCATCATCTATGTGACAATTAACAAAGAAAAAAAGGAATAAAAGTTCCTGTAGGCAACATGTGACCTCAATGGATCTAGTGTAGAAAGGAAAACTAAAACAAGTTTTGGACTTTCTGCCAATCAGGTGGAACAAACAGCAGTTGGAATGTTAGAGAGAAGATATTGGCACATCCAGCATCCATAAGGACCTATGGTTTTGCATGGAAAAGGGTTTGTCCAAGTTTTTTATGGACTTTTATAATGGCATTTTCTCCAGTCTAGTCATAAGGCAGTACAAATAAAGATAGTAGGATTGTACAAATGAAAACAGTATAACACAACGCATAGCTAATGGTCAAAACACAGTAGCTGAAAATGAGATAGTGTAACCAAAGTTATTAGATCAGATTGTGAAATTTCAAAAGTTAAATTAAATTTCACAGCAAACAATCAACAAATACAATCTATTGTACAATACAGATTGTGAGTAATGAACTGAAGAGTTCTTTTCTCTAATTCTGATAGTTGCGTTACAAAGATTTCTTCATTATTTGGAGGGGAACAAATTGAAAGTGTTAACATCACTAAGTCAATGGAGTCTGAAAAGGCTTAAAATTCACCTCCAGACTCTAGGTTTCTTCCCCTCCTGAGTATCATCATCCATATAGATTACTTTGGTCACACTTCTGGGGTTCCCCATACTGAGGGAGATTTCCACACTAACCATAGTGTGTATGAACCCCATACTGGATATGTTGGAGAGACTGGGTAGAATCTCCCTTCTGCATCTTGAGATTACTCAAGATGTATTTTTCATTGTTTTTTCTTGGGAAGGAAGGGATAAATTTCAAAGTATCCAATCGGTACAAGTATTCCCAGGAACAGTAGTAAGAAAAGGCATCCTAAAACCCTGAGCTGTACAAGTTTGGTAATGCTCTCTGGGAAAGGTAGGTCCTTGAGATAAGCAGGAAACTGGGTCATACTTGCAATTCTACTTCCTGTCCATAGGTGGCACTTCCTTG
The DNA here is from genome assembly GCF_027887165.1 of Monodelphis domestica. Taxonomy (NCBI): domain Eukaryota; kingdom Metazoa; phylum Chordata; class Mammalia; order Didelphimorphia; family Didelphidae; genus Monodelphis; species Monodelphis domestica. Next base: position 248,997,359 of record NC_077231.1, read on the forward strand.
GTATATACTGGCTAAGAGTAAAATTAAGAGGTTTGGAAGAGTAACCTTCTTTCCCCTCCCCCTTAGGGGTAAAAATGCCAGGAAGCCTCTTTCTTCCACTACCATGTGGGCAGGGGACTGCTGCTCCCTTTAATTGCTCTCCCCAGCTATGTAGGCAGGGAGTTAAGAGGGTGGAAGTGTCCCCCTCAGGTAAAAGCCTTTAGGAGGCTGATTGTTGCTTAAGAGAAAAATCCAGGTTTCCAAGGCAGCAGCAAACACTTAGTTGTTAGCAAAGTAAGGGAAATGGAGATTTATACCTCACCCTACTCTCAAGAAAACATCTAGCAAGGACCCCTAGGCAGTGTTGGTCAAATATGGGAGGCAGCAGGAGAGGTGGTAGCAGCAAAAGCAACAGCAGCAGCAAGAGGAAGAAGAGGAGCAGTGAGGGTGGCAGAATCTTTTAAAACTAATCTGTCTTTTTGTCTAATAAAAAAATTGCTCTGCGGACTTTGGGAGGAGCAAGGGTTCTAAACTCTAGACTTCTGGTCGCCAACAATGTAAAATTTAAATTAATGTCCAATAATTCAAGTATTATACTTCATAAGATTTGTTAGTAATCACTTGAAATAGAAAAAATAAAAGAACAAAATTAGAAAGCCTAAGTAAAAAACATATGGGTAAAATTCTCCTGCCGGATTCTTACCCAAACTCCATAACTGCCTTACCAGGAAAAAAAAGAGAGAGAGGAGTTACACAAAACTTATATCTCTTCCCTATGTACATTAGTATGTTAGCGTAAATATGCAAGAGTCCTGGGGAGCAAATTGTAATTATACAATATATACATATGTATATGTAAATACATATATTACATTTATATGTGTTATATATACATATATACATGTCTATATATAATTTGTGAGTCATCATTAAATGTGCATATGTGCATATATATTTATATACACATTAGAGGGTATGTATCTCAAAAGTCTTATTTATGCAGAGAATGTTGTTTTCTTCACCTTACCAGATCTTTTTTTTTTGCCTCATCCTCGTTTTCCTTTACTATCATATTGACCAGTCTGATAGGTGCGAGGTGGTACCTCAGAATGGTTTCATTTTGTATTTTTCTAATCCAGAGGAATTTAGAACCCCTTTACATATGATTATTGATAGGCTTGATTTGAAAACTGCTTGTTCATATCCTTTGACCATTTGTCAATTGGGGAATGACATATTCTTATAAATTTAATTTAGTTCTTTATATATTTGAGAAATAAGACCTTTATCAGAGAAATTTGTTATAAATATTTTTCCCAGTTTGTTGATTCTCTTATAATCTTGGTTGTATTGGTTTTGTTTGTGCAAAACCTTTTTAATTTAATATAATCAAAACTATTCATTTTACATCTTGCAATATTCTCTATCTCTTATTTGGTCATAAATTCCTCCCTTCTCCAAGATCTCACAGTACCTTTCAAGATCCTGGCCCATAATTACACTTTTGTGGCACACTCAATTCACAGGGAGCTTCTCCAGAGTGTGGATTATGCATTTCTTCCTTTCTCTTCTCTTTTTCCAGTGGTCGTTAGTTATTAGTATCTTTTAACCTGGAAGAATCATGCTTAATAATAAATGTCTTAAAAATTGCAAAATATGAATTTAAGCCCTTTTAGCTAAAAGTCATCCGTCTAAAAATGGTAGCCTTTGTAATCCAGAATAATAGTCCTTTGTTTTTATCATTCCATGCCACTTAGTGAATAGAATTGATGATAATGGTGATGCTGATGTTTGAGGATTACTGACATCAATACAGCATTGAATTTTTATAAAGCATCAAAAAAATTAGCTCTTAGAGATTATCAAGTCTTACCTTTTACCTTTTCAGGTGAGCAAATTGAGCCTGACAGAAGTTAAACAGCTTGCCCAGGGTTAGTTAGTGGAATGTAACCAGTCCTAGCACCCAGTTATACTTACTCTAGTCCAGGGAATATCTTTTCTCCCACAGAAATGAAATAAGATTTTTAAACATCAAAAACGTTTCTTTTTTAGGTTTAATGTTCTATTTTGCTACTCAGACAGTCTCAAAATCTTTCATAAAGGAAAAGCTATTTTTGTTGTTCTGGCAACAGAATGAGCTTTTCAAAAATCATTTGAGCAACATTTAGATTTTGAGGATGAAGGCCAATTTGGAGATAAAACCAAGGAAGGCTGGCCATAAGTTCCACCCTGTTTCTAGAGCAAAAGAGGTGAAAAGGTAGGAGGTGACAAAAAGAGGATCAGCATTTTTCATTCTTCAGGTTGCTGCCTGGCAGGAATGAGAGGCAGGGATGGGTAATGGAGGTGGCAAGAGAAAAGGAAAACTGTTGCTGCTGGCAGAACATTTAAGGTGTTCCCCTGGACCTTGCAAACAAAAGTTTCCTTCTGCTCCCATGTCCCCAGGAAATGCCTCCTTGGTCAGCTACGCCCTGGAAGCCATTTCAAACCAGTAGCAAGGGATATTGGGTACTACCCAGGGCACAGTGAGAAGAAGCAGTGGGGCTTTATAGGCATCATCATAGTGTCAGTAACCAGTCAATGAAAGGGCAGAGAGAACTCTCTAGGAATACTTTCATTCTGTGGGGCCTCTAATTTGTACAATTGGACAATGTATTACTGATCTCTTTCTGGATTTGATGCTGTCACTGAACAAATTTAGGAAGTAATAAATAATACTCATCTGGGGTATTTGCCACATGTAATAGTAGGAGGAGGAAGATGAGAAGAAACAAAAGGGATATACGCACTAATATATAATGCTAGTGTCTATAAATATTATACCAATTTTGCTTTCCCCTACAGGGATATCATAGTGAATTTTCACATCAAGTATGTCAAGAAAGAATTCATTCCCATTTTATGAAATAAGTGATTGGAGCACAAGAACACAAGTTTTTTGGTTAATATTATATAATTTAAAAATATTTATTAATCATCTACTATGTGCAAAGCACTTTAATAGGTCCTAGAGACACAAAAGTGGAGATGTAGTTCCTGGCCTCAAAGAGTCAGCAGTGTAATGGTAGATGGAGATGGAAATGAGAAATTCAAAGATTGAAATATAGTTCCTGCCCTCAAGGAGTTAACAGTGTAATGGTAGATGGGGAAATGGTGATGAGACATATTCAAATATGGTAGGCTTGAAATCAGGGAGATATGGTTTCAAATCCTGCCTCTAGCTTTTGGAAGCTATGTGACTTTGGGCACATCACAGAACATCTTAAGCCTCAATTTGTTCATCTAGAAAATGGAGATAATATGACCTCTAGTAATTAGCTCTCAAATTTATTGTAAGCTGGTTACTACAAAAGAGATGAAGTACATATAAAGCATTTTGCAAAAAAAAAAAAAGTCAGGGATGATTTAAAAACAATGATTGTGATATAGCTATTTTCAGATACAGCTTTACCCATTATCTTCTTTGACTCCCAACAAATCTTTCCTCATTGATAAAAGTGGAAAAGTGAGAGATGTTAAATGATGCCCAGGGTTATAGCCCTTAAAAACTATCTGAATTTGGATTAATTCTTAGGTTACCCTAACTACAAATCTAGCATACTGTGGGAGAGTATGACAAGGGCAAGGGAGATATCCAGCTAAAATATTTTAAGGAAATTTGGATTGGAAAGATAGATCCTTTCCAGATGGAGTAGACAAAGGAGACTTCATGGAAAGTAGGAGGAGTCTAAATTGCACCTTGAAGAAAGAGAATAACTCTTCAACACATGAAACTTTAGTTTCCAAAGGGTTCTTTGTTTAGCCTCCCTACAGCTCCCTGATACAGAAACATGGAGGCTTTTTTAGGCTTATTTTAAAGATGAGAAAATTGGGATTTCAGGAGGCTAAATTGTCCACATTCCTGTTCAGTAGTTTAATCGTGTCTGATTCTTTGTGACTCCATTTGGAGTTTTCTTGGCAAAGATAGTGGTTTGGCTTCTCCTTCTCCAGTGGATTATGATAAATAGTGATTAAGTGACTTGTCTAGGGTCACACAACTACTATCAGGTCAAATTTTAACTTGGGTCTTCCTAACTCTAAGCCCAGTTGTAGAGATTCTAAATTTTCCAAAGTCGCATAGCTCCAAAGTATTAGAAGTGGGATCTGAACTTGAATCTTACTGACTCTAAATCTAGCATGCAACACTGTCTTTCTAAAGGAAAGATTCCAAACTGCAAAAATGGGAAGAAACTATATTATAAGAATGAGAAAAAAAGCACTTTTTGGACTAGATTTGGTATATGTTGGTTCTAGGAATAGTTAGAATAGGAGACACGATAAGACCGTTTCCCAGATTGAAATCACATTATCGTTGTGTTTAAATGCTAAGCTAAAGAATTTGTAATTTATCCTATAGGCAAAAGAGAGTCACTGAAGCAATGTGGTCAGACCTGCAGTTTAGGAAGAGATTATTTTAGCAGCTGTGTGGAAGATGGATCGAGGTTTAAATAGCTTCTAAATATATCCAAGTCAAGCCTGCAGTGGCATCTTTAAGTAACATTTTCAAGCATCTGGTTATGTTTAATTTTCACTCCTCATAATTGGAGTTTATTTGAACTGGTAGCTCTTATCTGGAATTATTTCATAGGCTTAATTTCAACTCAGGGAGATTTAAGGAGAAACGTAACCTCCCTTTCATAATAAATTGTTCCTTATCACAGATCTCCTTGATTTTGGTGTTATTCCAGTGAGTGGCAGGATCACGTAACCAGGAGTGTTTATTTTCGAGCAGGCAATTAAGGTTTAGTGATGTGTCTAATTCAATGTGCTTTCCTACCACTGTTTAGGGATATTGAATCAGTCTGGACACCTGGCATCGATGATTGAAAATAGCAGTATACAGACTGATGAGGATCTGTAAAGGGCAAGCAGAGCCATAAGGATTCCAACCCTCCAGGAATCTGTGTCAAAAACATACTGCTTATATCAATTCAATACTTTCTTCTCAGCTAGAAGTAGTCAAGCTGGACCAACATGTGTTTTTCTATGAGATTTGTAAGATTTTTTATCTTGTGGTTTTAAGCGTGATTTCTTTCTCCTTTTCCAGAGACAACACTGAATTATTTTCTTCCTTTCTCCTGCAGGTAATAGGAACATTATCATAGTAAGACCAGATTTGTTCCTAATAAATTCTCAAAGTAAGAAAAATTGTCAGAGGATCCAGGGACCTGAAATAATTCAATTAGTCTTTCTTTGCCCCATTTTCACTAAGTTTCTAAAAAATTATTAAGCCAATAATAGTTGATGACTTTTTTCAGGTTTCATATTTGATTAAACATTCAATTGTTACATTCCTTATAAAAGTGCAATAAAAGGAAAACATTTCAGCTGAAAAACTAAAATCTGACTCACTGGGTTGTCCCCACACCTGCTCCTTTTCTCAATGTCATATTTGTGCCAACGGTGGCCAAATTCTTCCTGCCATTCAAAGTCAGAATCTCTATTATCTCTGGCTTTTGTTTCTTTTACTTCTGATATTTAGTCACCAAATCCCGCAGATCTTCCCAATGCCTCCCCAGTTTTTGCCAGGTTTTCAGTTTCTGCCCTCTCCTCATGCCTAGACAACTGCAGAAATTACTTGTCTGTGAACTTTCCCTCTCCATCCATGCCATAAACTACCACTCATATACTTTTTCTAAAACATAGTTTATATCTCATCAATCCCTGATCAATAGTTTCAATAGATCCTCACTGCTTATGGTATAAAATCTAAATCTCTTATTCTGGAATTCAAGTTTTACCATTTACTACCCTTTCTTTTTCCACTTCAATGCCTCTGCTCAAACTTTCCCCTGTCTGGAAGGCCTTCACATACTTCCTTGCCTAAACATGTCTTACCTACCATTCAAGGAAGACCTATTTCACTTTAGATCTCACATAAGTCTTAGGTGACCATTTTTAGCCCACAACAGCCTTTTTTGGCACCTGTTAAGCCCCTATTCCCTTTCTTTAAGTGTTCATGATCTGTTCATATAGCAAGACAGCTCAGATGATGAAATACTGAGGAATAAACGACTTATATGACCAAAAAAAAAAAAACTTTAAAAAATAAATCCCAAAAGTCCAATAAAAAATAAATCCCCCAAAAATAAAAATAAAAATAAATAAAAATATGAAAATAAATCCCAAAAGTCCAATAAAAAATAAATCCCCCCAAAATAAAAATAAATAAAAATATAAAAATAAAACCCAAAAGTCCAATAAAAAAGTGTAGTATGCCAGTTGAATTGCTCCTTGGCTATGGGAGGAGGGGAGGGAAGAGGGAACAGAAGAGAGGAGGGAAAAGAATATGAGTCATCTAACCATGGAAAACTATTCTAAATTAATTAGTTTTAAAAAATTTAAGTGGGGTATGGAGTGATGTAATGGAAGCCTATTTGACTTGGATTCAGGAGAGAAATAGATTCCAGTTAAAACTATGACACTAGCTACCTGACCAGTCACTAACCTGAGCCTCAAATGTCTATAAAACAAGTCTAGGACTACATTTAGCAAGGTAGCTAGGTGGTGCAAAGGATAGAATAATGGGCTTGGAATGAGGAAAAATTATCTTTCTGAGTTCAAATCCAGCCTCAGACACTTATTAGCTATGTGGCCCTAGATAAGTCACTTAACCTTGTAAGCCTCAGTTTCCCCATCTGTAAAATGAGCTGGAGAAGAAAATCTGAAAACCACTCCATATATATATGACAGTTTGTGTACATTCTGTAAACCTTGAAGCACTATATAATTATCATTTGTAGCTGTATAAGATAAAATGGCTACACAGCTCTTTGAGATCATGAGATTTTCAAATCTGTATTCATAATTCAGAACTTCTTCCCTCCTCTCTCCATATTTAGTCTTTTTTTTTTAAACTCTTACTTCCCATCTTAGAACCAATACTATGCATTGGGTCTGAGGCAGAAGAGTGGTAAGGGCTAGGCAATGATGATTAAGTGACTTAACCCAGCTAGGAAGTGACCAAGGTCACATTTGAATCCAGGACCTTCCAACTCCAAGTCTGGCCATTGAGTACCTAGCTGCCCCCTCCACATCTAGTCATGATTCATTCCCCACCTCTTCAGACACCCAGGGTTTTCATGCTTCCTTCTCTCTTCAACCCTATCATAGGAGAAAAGCCTCTAACACCATGCATATTTACTTTTGATCCTTTGGATTGACTGCTTACACTATAGTCACCTGGACAATGACAAGGTCATTCTAAGTTGTCTCTTTGCTTCCAGTCTCTTCTCATTCTAATATATCCTACATGACACCATCAGAATAATCTTCCTAATTCACACAGCTAATTATTTCACTCCTCTGCTCAAAAATCGTCAATGGTCTCACATTGTATAATTAATAAACCCCAACTACCTTCTATAATCTGGATGTGACTTCATTACTATTATCATCATTCCTCATGGGGAAAGCAAAGAGACTAAAGCATGGAAGAAGGCAAGGAATAGTTGTATTGTTGACCATTGATCTTCCTGCCCATTCCACGATTGTGGGCAGCCAATATATTTAAGTGGAAGAAGCAATGCCATTGTTGCTGGTGTATATGAGATTGTCACCTTACTGTTCTCCTCATTCAGAGTATTATAGTTAGAGGAAAAGAGAAGGAAACAAGAATGTAGTATTCTAGCTAGAGTGGGGTAGTATGAATGAGATATTCTTAGGTCTTCAAGTATCTTTAGGCATCAGTATGCTGTACTGTGATGCCAACCTTTATGGGAAAGCAGCCAGTAGAGTAGGTGGTGTGTGTGCTCCCCTCAGGGTGACTCGTGTCTTTGTGGTTGAACTGACATGCTGTTCCTGAGTCCTGGCACAGTTAAAATCACTTGGAAGTAGTCTGTGATGACTTTGTGCCTTCGGGTTCAGAGGGTACCATGTACCTATAATAATTGAGACTATTTTTAGTAATATGGGAAGATTCTTGAAAGGGACTCCAGATCCTCCAAAATCCTTCTAAATTTCAGTGTGAACAGGAAAGAGTCAACTGAAAGAAGGGGTGCATGACTGACCAGAAGAATTAGGACCCCCAAAAGAAAAGAAAATAATGTCACAGAATTTTAACGGGTATGATATTTTTGAAGAGAAAGTGAATATCTGGGGGGAAATGAGCAAATGAGAAGGCTTCCTCCTACAGACCCAAAGTATATAAGATTTTGCAATTTCTTAAAGCTGGTGGGGCCAGTTTTTCCAGTAAGACCCTGATCCCAATTAGCATTGATTCTGGCCTGGTAATGTTGAGACTTGAATATAGTCAATTTAACCCTCTGTGAAGCTGTCGATGATGAAATTCATCTGGAACGGAAAGATTTGCTAAAGAACAGACCATTGGCTATATAACTGAAAATGAGAACCTTCTTGTTTTAGAAAGGGTATTTATCAAAAATTAATCCTTGGAAAACACCATTCCTTGCCTTTTTTATCTCTGAAGAGTGAGCATAATAAGCAGCAATGATTTCGCCCCCACAGTTTGTCATTCTCAATGCATCTAATCTCACACCTGTTCATACTCATTAACCCTTAATGTCTGATAGTTTTCATAATTTCCCATGAAGGCAGAAATTTTCTCCTCACCTCAGTAATTAACTATGCAGTGTATACAGCTAAAAAAAAAAACAGAAGAAAGACCACAAATAATAAGAACCCTTCTATCCTTAAGAATCCTTACTTCTTTGAGATACTCACTAAGAAGTGATTTGTTCACACAATTAAATCTGACAAAAATTAAACATCTTCAGTGCAAAAGATGCTGTGTCATAAAGGAATAAAAAAGACCTCCAAAATAAATTAAAATGGTTTCTGCTTTTTAAGGAGTTTCCTTTCTAATAGGAGATACAATAATATACACTGGCTAGTAAACACAAAGTAATTGGCACTGAGAGAAGGCACAAGAAACTGAGGGGACACGCTTAGATAGGCTAAATCATCTAAACTGGACTCTGATGAAATATCAGGATTCTAAGAGGAAGATGAGGAGAGAACATCTTCCAGGCATTCAAACACATCGTACAAATGCAGTGATGTGAGAGATGACAGAAGAGTGGAGGAAGCAGTCCAGTTTGGCTAAAAGGTAAAGAGCATAAATTGAAGGAAAAGATAAACAAGGTTGGAGCCAAATAATGGAAGGCTTAAAGTGTCAGGCTAAGGGATTTGTATTTTATCCTAAGGGAAATGGGGAACCAAGGAAGGTTTTTTAGTAGGGGAGTTATGTTTCAGACCTACACCTTAGGAAAATTATTTTGGCAGCCTATGTGGAGAGCAGATTAGAGGGGAAGTAGAGAAAGAGATTACTGCAGTAATCTAAGCAAGAGGTGATGGAGACCTGAACTAGGAGAGTGGGCAGATATATATGAGAGGAGATAAGGAGACATATATGAGAGATGTAATAGCTTCTAGATTACTTGAACACTTTTTCTCTGAGCCAAACAAAGGTGTTCCTTCTCTTTCTTCCCTTTTATGTAATCTGATTCAGCAAATTCTTTGTTTTCTGTTCCAGGGGCAGCTAGGTAACACAGTGGAAAAAGGCAAGAAGCCTGGAGCCAGGAAGACTCATCTTTCTAAATTCAAATCCGACCTCAGATACTTACTAGCTATGTGACCCTGGGCAAATCTTTTGCTGACCTCAGTTTCCTTATCTATAAAATGATCTGGAGAAGGAAATGGCAAACCACTCCAGTATCTCTACCAAGAAATTTCCAATAAGGTCACATAGAGTCAGACATGATTTTATTCTGAATGTAAGAAACTATTCTAGCTTTCAAGGAGAGGGATTGCAGAGTGTTCATCCTTACTCTTTTTTTTTTTCTAATAAACCCTTACCTTCCATCTTGGAATCAATACTGTGTATTGGTTCCAAGGCAGAAGGGCCATCATTACTCTTAAGTTTATTGTCCAATGGAATGTGTACACAAATAGCAAACAATTATCACTTCAAATCCTATATTATTCACAGAAAATTGTATTTGCATTATATAAATGTCAACTCTCCAGACCGAAAAGAGTACTACCCACAAATATTCTCTTTTGATGACTCATCATGGTGCATAGGTAACCTTAGATCATGTAACATAGATCAAACTCTACCAGGTTCTCTCCCAAACTGGAAGGGCTTTGATTAGGCATCCCAATCCCATCTGTCACCCAGTCAATAGACCTAAAAATGAAATTGTTAAGGTCTTGGCATAGTGCAATGGAAAGATTATTGAACTTGGAGCAAAATTTTTTTTAAAACTGTAGGTATATCTATGTATACATAAATATATATTTATATGTATTCATAGAGCTGAGACCTATGAAGTCATCTAGTCCAGTCACCCCATTTTACACATAATCAAACCAAAATCAAATAAATTGAAGTGATTTGCCCAAAGTTAAATGGCAGAATTTAGATTCTCTGATTGGCTCTTTCCAGGGCTCTTTCAGCACTGCCATGCACTTGCTTGTCCTGCTTCCTCCTATTAATGCAATGGAATAGCTAGCTGTTCTCAGAGAAGATACATTTTTCTCATTTGGGGGTAAATAGTAGCAATGCACCAAATTACTATCCCTTGATCTGAGTCAATTTTAGTTAAAAATATGTATTGGTAACTCAGCCTGCAAAAAGATCTTCTTAAGGAAAGATCTGACCATGTTATATCTGAGAGTATTTCCCCATCATTTCCAGGATTAAACATAAAAACATCTGTTTGGTATTCAGAATCCTTCATAATCTGGATCCTCCTGCCTTTCTAGTCTCCTTATACCTTACCTCACCCACATACTCAGAGATTTGATGACCCTGTTCTCCTTGCTTTTACTCCCACAACAATCCATTGCCCTACACTGGGCATTTTCACTGGCTATCCCAATGCCTAGAATTCCCTCTTCCTCATCTCCATCTCCCAGCCTCCCTAGATTCCTTCAAGCCAAAGCTAAAATCCCTCCTTCTGCAAGAAGCCTCTGCGGGTCTTCTTTATTACTAGAGTCTTCCCTCTAAGATCATCTCCAGTATTATGGTATATATCAGGCCTGTTTTCATGTTATGCCCTTCATTACCCTTCTGAGCTTCTTGAGAGCACAGACAGCATTTTACCTTTTTTTGGTATCCTCAGTACTTATTGCAGTGCCTACCAACATAGTAGTTACATAATAAATGTGTATTGATTTATTGGTCCAAGACATTTTACAGATATGGAAAATAAAGCCCAAAGAGGCTACTTTTTTTTTATTGAAATGGCCATTTAAGGAAAACCTTAGTACTAAAATTCAGCTTTCCTGGCTCCAAATTCAATGAGTTTCTTTAGTCTACCACATCATGTGGCTACATCACCTCTATTACGTGAGGCAGAATAATTAGCCAATATGCACTTAAGTGCCTACTATGTGCTAAGTACTATGCACTAAGTAAGAGTGGGGTAGAAAGCATGCTGGACAAGGGGCAGGGAGAAGCATGTTTGAATGATGCCTTCATTAATGGTAAATTGTGTAGCCACCATCAAGTCATTCAATGTCTCCCATGTCTGCATTACAGTGACTCTTAGTCCATATAATCATTGTGTTTATCAAATAAAAGATTTACAAGGAATTTCCAAAACCTTAAGGCACACCACATGAATACTATTAATTCCAAGAAATGTTTATTATGTTCTTATTATGAACAAGGAATTGGGGCAGGCCTTGAAGTTTAGTTTATATTTCATGAATCAGTTAGAGCAACCATTAACATAATATATTCACATAGCTGCTATGACATGTCAGCCAGTCATTGAACATATATTAAGCATCTACTATATATTCTAGGTTCTGTGCAAAGCTATGGGTATATAAAGAAAGAAATATAACCATTCTTTCTCCCCAGTATAATGGGGATCATCTACACTGAATATTTCACTCTCTCGGGAAACTACACAATCTAACAAAGCAATCTTGTTTTAAATTACCTTAAATAAAGGGAAAGAAATGTCCACAAACAACTAAGGCCATGATCTTTGCAAAGAAACTGGATATTATATCAGCATAAAAAATGCATTCCAAAAACCAGTTCTAGGGGCAGGTAGGTAGTTCAGTGGACAGAGAGGCAGGCTTGGAGATGGGAGATCTGGGTTCAAATGTGACCTGATATAATGCCTAGCTTTGTCACCCTGAGAAAGTCACTTGACCCCAAATACCTAGCCCTTACCACTTTTCTAAATTGCAACTCACACAGAAGATGAGGTTTAAAAAAAAACAGATCTTGCCCCCTGTAGCTTTTCTCAAGCTCAACAAGGTTTAGACAGTGAAAATCACATCCTATTCTTAACCCAGAAAAAATAGATTATTTCTTTCCTGAACATTTGGTCACTGCAAATTCTATGCTTCACCAAACTGGGAATGATAGAAGTTGAGCTGAGAGGCCAAGAAAGGTAAGGAAGGAAGGACTTAAGGATAAAATAGGATTACACCCTAGATAACTTTTTTATTTTTTCAAACCTACATTTAAAAGAGCTAGGGGGCTGACTTCTATTGGAATGCCCTCAATTTTCCAGTGTTCTGTTATCTACAATTACTGATCTGTAATTATATATTTCCAACAGGGGCCCAGTTGCAGGAAGCCATGATTAAGGGTTCCTACGAAATTGGCCCCTTGTGTATTAGTCATTAATTTAATGTTCAGTGTAACCAACATATTCAATAAAGCACCAGTACATTTAAAAGAGGAGAGAGAAGAATTACCTTATGCTAATACCAGAGCAACAGTTCAGAGAATAAAGGAATTCATTTAAGTGAGGAGTCTAATAATATCCAAATAGAGCTTTAAAAAATGGCTTTCACTAAAATCAGTGTGTGGACACATTCACTAGACACTAGCTAAGAATAAGGGTTTTGTGTGCCTGTGTGTATATTTTTTTTTTCCTAAGAGATATAGATAACCTGATCCCAAAATAATTTAATAGGCAGGGTAGCAGATACCAGGTATGAAAAATAAAGATATTAGTAACTATCTCTAGATAACATCATTTTCCTCAAATTTCATATTCATAACCATATGATATGAACTGAGAAGGGTTTTTTGGTCTGTTTTGTTATTCGAAATCACCTAGTATAACTTATTCCTGAATATGAATCCTATCTATAGCAATTTTCCCAAGTAGTCATCCAACTTTGGTTGGAAGATCTCTAAGAGAGGAAGTCCACTACTTACCATTTCACTTTTGGACAATTCCCATTTTGAGGAAGCTTTTCTTTATATTAAAACTCTAAATCTGCCTCTTTCTAAATCTCTAGCTCCCATCCCATTAGTCATGGTTCTGAACTCAAGAGTCAAGCAGAATAAATCTAATGCCTCATCCACAAGACAGTATTTCAGTTACTTAGACAGCTATCTGGTCCCCTATGTTCCCAGGTTCTATCCCCAATTCCTTTTATTCATTCTCATCAGACAGACAAAGGCCCTCAATCTTCCCTTGACCCTATATAACTCTGGGCATATCAGTACCCTTTCTAAGACTCGTAACCCAAAGCTGAATATGAAAATTCCAGATGTGATGCTCACCTGAAAAGTATACCTTTCTTAATACAATGTAATATTAACTTTGGGGCTGCTATAACATACTCACTTTCTCCTAACAGAATCCCTAAGAAGTACTCCCACTCAAATGTGTAACTATATTGCAAGTATAGAAAAATCAGGTCTCATATAACAAAGTGAACAACAATATGCCATGGTCAATTTCATTAACATTTCCCTTGATCCATTTGGTCTCGGTAATCTGTATTAATCTTCAGAATAGACAGTGGCTGGAAAGGGTCTGGTTCAGTCTAATCTTCACTGATCAACAGGAATATAATGACAAGGAGTCACATAACCAATTAGGATTTCAAACTACAAAGCACTGTACCCCAGAGATTTGTTTTTTCTTATCTGAATATGATAGAACTTGATTATGTGTGTGTATGTGATAGAGTGAGAGACAGACAGACAGACAGACAGACTTGTGCATTATTACTCTGTAAGGTAAATGTGATCCACACTCTTTGTGAAACTGTACAAAGTAACCAGGGTCTGAGACAGGAAATAAATCTCATTAGTTCTCTAGAAGAATTTACAGGTCACAAAGGTGAAAATTAGAAGCTGTAAAAAGAAGATGTCCTCTGGCATTGCTTTAGGGTATAAATTGCCCTCAGTTCAGTTCTGCATGTCCTAGACCCCAAATAGATCTCATGGACAGTTCCTGAAGTATTGCTCAAGATGGTGGATTTTTTTTTTTTTAAATAGCGATCTATCCCTCCAAGTCAACATATAAGGCAATAGTGACAACAAGAATGATGATGATGATGATGATGATGATGATGATGATGATGATGATGATGTCATATTTTCTGGATATTTTACAAAATAGGTGTTGAATTTTAGGAATTAAAAGTCAGGAAGCAGGAAAGGACAAAAAAATTATTTTCAAAATTTTACAAATCTCTTTCTCCTTCACTGCTTAACCCTACCTTTCATCCTCCAATCAACATGCTTTTCTTGAGAGAAAGAGAGGAACAAATGAAGAAAAGAAACTAAAACTTTGATATCAGACACAGAAATAATAATGAGAGTAACCAGGTCATTTTGATTGACTATACAGAAAGCACTGAATGAGCTGCACCCCAAATAATGATACTCCCCTGTTTCCACAGCACAATTTATCATATAACCACATATTCACACCAAGTGGGCCTGTCATATCCCATGGAATTTCACTACCTCAGAGTAATGAGAGAATATGAATATGAATAAAATAAATCAAACTACTTGAGGGCAAGGATTTTTTTTTTAGTTTGGGTTGGGAGGAGTTATTTGGTTTTTGATTACTGCATCCCCAGCACACTAGTCCATTGCATCATTCTCAGGACTCCATGCTTTAGTGGAAAAGGTCCGATCTCTATTATTTACTGGATATTGTGAATTTTAGATTTTCTCCATTTTGCTTAGTCTTAGAATTCTAGTAACCAGTTAAGGATTAAGTGTTGAGGATGATGGCCTATGACCAATATGTGCTAACAAGTGACAAATAAGAAACAACTGACAGACCCCCTGGACTGTCCTTAGTCAAACTTAAGCTACCATTGGTACATGTGAGACTCAGGAAGTGATGTAAAGAATTATCTACATATTTCGCATCACTTCCTTTCTCCGCTCTCTCTCAGAGACATTGGCTTTTTTCTGTATTGGGAGCTCATGGCAGCATCCTTGGCCATCTTGGTGGTTTGGCATTTGCGGTTTGGTGGTGAAGTGACTGATTCCTCCTTTCCTTCTTTCCTTGACCTCCAACTCCTTTCTGGCTTGCCAGAGCAGTCCACTTCCCTTTTCTTTCTCTCTTCTTAATTTCTTCCCTCTATTGTAATTAAACTACCATAAAAATCCAAAACTGACTTGAGTATTTTATTGGGATTGAATTTTAATCCCTGGTAACCACTAGTATAATATATTCAGTAAACAACCCTAACTTTATCGTTAACACTATTCAACCTTTCTTGAATTCCTTCATCTATAAAATAGGAAGAAGAATTAATTCATTTTGAATGATTATTGTGAAGTAAATGGTATATGTACACATGTACACATAATATTTTATAACTATAAAGTACTATTTAAATATGAGATGTCATTACAACTAGACATATGTTACTATCTACTCTCTCACCACAGTTACTATGTACATAGGTAGAAGAGTGTGACACATTTATTAGTAAAGTATTATGTATTCATTATTCATGATTTTTGTCTTCTTGTTTAGTAACTGTTTCTTATTTAAGAAGTAATGGTGCCATTATAATGGATCTATAGAAATGGGAAGCCAATCAGTGAAGAATCAGAAGCCATAGTTGTGAGTATAAACATGCAATTCTCCCATACCAAGGTTATCCCTGTAGTGAGTTGTAGACATATGACTTCCCCTTTCAGGAAGTACCCTAATCTCTCAGTGAACATACATAGGAGGTAGTAAGTAAGCTTCAGCCAAGGAAGAGAGAGTCTAGAAAGGGTTGGAGAGAGTCTTTGGCTTACAGGTACTACATATAAATATATATAAATACAAAGAAAATCAAAAGCAATTTTGTAAGGCAATAACAAGCAAAAAACTTTCATGTGGGAGAAGATACCTAAGCTGAGATTTGAAGAAAGTTTAGGATTTAGGGAAGCTGAAAAAAGGAGAGGATACATTTCATACAAGGAGGGGGGAATCTTATACAAAACATGGAGACAAAATATAGAATATTCAGTACAAGGAACCAAAAATGAACCAGTTTGGCTAACCAGTAGACACAGACCATGAATGGAGGGTAATATCTGAAAAACCTGGGAAGGTAGGATAGAGCCAACTTTTAAAAGACTTACTGTCAAATAGAGGAATTCACACACTATCCCATAGGTAATAGGGAGTGCCTAGAACTCTCTTAGTGTAAACCTTAAAATTTCTTAGACTTATAAATGTTGGAAATTTCACCATTGGGAAATTTCATAGTTGAAAAATTTCCTACTGATAGTCTATTGGAATGTGAACCCCCCTTTGGCATGGGAGGGTCCTTCTCCTCCCTACTTAAGATTACTTTAGGACATAAACCTTTTGCTGAACAATGGAAAGGGCTTTGACCTATACTTAAGCATAGAACAGGAAGTTCTTTGAGTCATGATTGATTTTAGAATTGATACAATAGAGATACTTGGAATGACACAAACAGGTCTTGGAACTTCCAATCTCCACCCTACTCAGGGTAACAGGATTTAGGAAGGGCTGCAGCAAAAGGATCAAGATTTAATTATTTGAGAATATGACCTTCAACAGACATGTGCAAAGCCACAGACCTCTGGGCGGTCCTGAGTTAAGCTAGAGCCACCATTGGCACAGGGAAGACATGGACAGTGATTGGTAGATGTGAGAACTGAGGGGAGGGAACTGAGAGGGTTTCCTTAAAGATGGAGGGGTCTGAGGACAGGTGTGGTTGGAGAGGTTTTGCTCTGAGAGGTTGTGCTCTGAGAAGCTTGCTCTGAAGGAAGCTGGAGGTGGAGGCCCCTGAGAGTGTTTCTCCATTTTGGTCACATGAGTGATAGGGACTGATCTCTTTTCTTTGCCTCAGCTATCTAAGGGCTTGGGCCTTTTGGCCCAGCCTAAACAGAAGGGGTATTTAAGCCCTATTCCCTTCTCTCTCTCTCTCTCTCTCTCTCTCTCTCTCTCTCTCTCTCTCTCTCTCTCTCTAATACCTTTCTTCCTCCTGTTTGTAATTAAACTCCATAAAAGGTTGACTGCTGACTTGAGTTTTCATTTAGGAATTACATAGCTGAATTCCTTGGTGACCTTAAATTAATATATATCAGTCTTTTAAAGTGATTTCCATGTCACATTAGCAAGGGATTAATAAGGTCGGGCTTGTCATTGAAATATATATATTAGAAATATATGAAGGATGATTTGGAAAGGAATAAAACTGGAAGCATGGAGACCAGTTAGAAGTTGGTTCAGGCTAGAGATTATGAGTACTTAGACCAGTGATGGCAAATCTTTTAGAGACTGTGTGCCCAAACTGCACCCTCATGCAACATGTGAGCCACCCCCTTACCCCAGGCAGGGGAGGGAGGAAGTATTCCCATTGGGCTTCTGAGCAGAAGGATGGGTGATGTGAAAAAATGTCCTTAGGTGCAGTGGAGAGGGGGAAGGGAGCAGTACACTTCAGCTCACATGGCATAGGTTTGCCAACATTTGTCTAGACTATGGTTTTAGAACTATGATGAAAAAAGAGATGGATTCAAGAAATGTGGTAGAGATGGAACTGATAAGATCTGACAATGAGTGGATATGGTGGGGTAGAAAAAAAGAAAAGTAATCTGTCAAAGAAGATTCCATGATTGGGGAACTAAATGACTGGAAGATAGATGGCACATGATAGAAATTGAAAAGTTAGGGAGGGAAGCAGAGGGAAGGAGATTTGGAGAAAATATGAGTTCTAGTTTGAACAAGCTGAGTTTGAAATGCCTAAGGGCATCCATTTCAAAATGTCCAGATATGGATAGATAACATAGAGCTAGAGCTCTGGAGACAGATTAATGCTGTATATCTAAATCTGAAACCATCTGCATACAGACAGTAATTTAACTGATGAGGTCACAAAAAAGGCTATAGGAAAAAGAAGAAAAGTGTGCACATGCTTGGACTTTGAGGGGAAGACTTTTGGGGGAAAGACTGAAAAGGGATAAAGATCAAGGAAAGGAAAATGAGTAGGAATAGTTAGACAAGAAGAACCAAAAGAGGGCACACAAAAACCCAGAGAGGATGTTTACTGGACCCTTTCTAGTCCAAATCACTTTCCTTGATGGATACCACAAATGGAACCAAATATATTTACATATGCAGTACCATCATATTCAGGTAGACAGTTTGACACATTCAGCTTTGACAAAGGAAATACATTTAAAAGGCTTTAAACTAGTGCATTCAACATTGAAAACATGGCAGAAAGGCTGCCCAAGGCATAGAAAGAAAAGCTTGGAAGGGATGGTGGGGGACAGGGTCAGGAGTTTGTTTGTTAACTAGCTTTATCACACAAAAAGTACACTGCTTTTCTCTGAATTTTCTCATGGGGTACACTTTCAAAGTACTTCTTCGCCTCCACACCCAGATTCTGTTTACAGCAATACTGCTCCTTCATAGTACTTGCCACAGGTAGTAAAATGTGAATAAGACAACCAAATAAAGAGGGGATAAAACTAAATTCCCATTACTAAAGAAAAACACGAGTCAGCCCTCTGGGGGAGATGCTCACAAGGATTAATTATTTTGTAGAAGTTGATATCTCTCTTCATTTCCCTTTCCAGCAGCTTTGCAAATACAATTTTCCACATTTTGAAAGAAACGTAAGAACTCCCAAGTTCCACAGCCAGAAAATCCTGACAGTCTCTGATAGCTGAATAATGGATGAAGTTCTACTGTTTACTTAGCAGGGGGAAAAAAGAGAGATAGAGAAGTCCAGATAAAGTAAAGGAATCTGACATTCTCTTGTTGCTGAACAATAGTTAGAAAAGAACATCCCTCTCTTTTTTTTTCTTTTTTCTTTTATTTCAAGGATAAAGTTTATATGCAAACAGTCCTGGGTCCAGTACCAAGCTTATAGAAATTTCATGTCTGTTCCTCAGAGTTAATCCAGTCGTTCAATTGTAGGTAATAGAGATAGGCTATAACCAAAAGAGATTAAAAGGTGAGGATGGAAAGGTTCGCCATCCCAGTGCTAACAATCTCCACAGAGAAGTCCAGAGCCAGGCATCTTTCTGGTCACTTGAGAAGAATTTGACAAGAATGTTTTAGAATTCTCAACACTGTAAAACATCTTTTGAAATTACCACTCCAGTGTATTAGTTGGGAAATTGGTTTAGATTGTCAGAGTTAGTTGCCTCTGTCTACTCCTACCCACTCACAAGTAAAAGTGGGGTCCCAGATGCCTCTACCTCAGACAAGAGCCTATGAGCCCAGGATGCTCACAGACCCTAGCCTGGCAAGCCCCCTAACATCCCAGATCCAAAGACCGCTAATCCGTGGCAGTGTATAAATATCTCTGATTCTGGGCAGGGTACACAAAACTCAGTTTCAAGGAAGAGAAGGCCAAATCTACAGGGTTGTGTCTTTTGGCTCCTGTGGTCCCTATATTTGGGTTCTACTCCTCTGCCAGGTTTTAACTCCAACAAATAAAATGCCCCTCTCAGGAACAATTCATCACTTCTAATTCCATCATCATGCTGCTAACTCAGGCCTTGATGAACAAACCTCCTTCAGCCTCCTCTCCCCTCTGAGTAGAGGACTGGATAGTGAAATACCAAACACCTCTCAATGCTTTCCTTTTGAGAAGACAGAAAATGGCCTTCAGTTCTCTCCACTTTGAGTCTTTCAAATCCATGGAACAAGGCCCCATCATGTCCTCTCTCTGCCCCTTTCCTACCTCCCTTTGTATTTTGTCTCCCCTACCCCATTAGATTGTAATTCTTTGCCAATAGGGGCTTTCTTATTTAAGTATATATTCAGCACTAATCACAGTGCCTAGCACATAGTAAGTGCTTAGCACATATTAAGTGCTTAGCAAAAGTTTATTGGGGGGACAGGAAGAAGCACCTAGGTAATTTGGTGGATTGAGAGCTAGGCCTAGGAATGAGTGGTCTTGGGTTCAAATCTGGCCTCATACACTTCTTAGCTGTGTGACCCTAGGTAAGTCCCTTACCTGCCACTGCCTAGCCCTTACCACTTTTCTGCCTTGGAAACAATACACAGTATTGATTCTTAGATGGAAGGTAAGGATTCTAAAAGTTTATTGGATATTGTTAGGCAATTATACTGCGTCAACAAAATAAATAACTTCAGCAAACTGATACAGAAAAAACTATGTAGAAAATAATCAGAAAATAAATATGTTCATCTGCTAGTTCTGGTGACCTAAATGCTTTTTACCTTAACATGTACTTATAGAGGTAATCTCTCACTGGCAGCCATATGTATATGTGTGTGTGTGTGTATATATATATATGTATATATATATATATATATATATATATATATAGCTATCAGCAACACTGAGTGAGTCATCTGTCAGGTACATGGGCATCATCACAAGAAGCACTGACCAAAATAAAGAATTCTTTGTATCAAAAAACAGAGCATTCCTGATTTTTTGAGGGGCATGGGGACATGAAAGTCAATTTTTATTCAACATGTTTCTTTATCATTAACAAAGTTATGTTTCTTTATTGCCAATCAATGCTGAATTGACAGTGTAGTACCTGTTTGCTTGGTATAATCCAACCCACAATGCAATGGATGAATTTCTCCCTTATCTCCCTCCCTATCAGAGACACACTCTTTTCCTGTGTTCATTTTTCTTCAACCTTCCCTAACTCTCGAGTTAAATTTTCCCCAGTGACACTGTCAGGAACTTGGGAATAACCTTGTGATAGATAGATAGATAGATAGATAGATAGATAGATAGATAGATAGATAGATAGATAGATAGAGAGAGATAGATGGAAGAATGGATGGATGGATAGATGGATGGATGGATGGATGGGGGGAGAGAGAGAGAGAGAGAGAAAGAGAACCCTTATAGGTCATAAATCTATTGCTCCCAAAGTTCTACTGATAAACTTTCTATCTAGTAACTAATATGAAATTAACATTAGCCAAAACATTTATTCAAAATATGAAACAAATATAAAAAATTACATAACTTTCTATCCCAAAACACCTAAATCATTCTCCCGCTAATGCATATAAAGTCAATGAGGAAAGTGGATGCACTCCAAGTTATAGAATAAAAAGAAACAAATGTAGGGAATACATTTGGACAAGACATTTCACAACTCTGGAACTTTCCATGTCGGGGATTATCAATAAAAGTTGTGTGATTAATAGAGCTTCTGTAAGTAAATATTTCAACCACTAAATTGAGCTGATCCACACTGCTAGATTATCATCTTACCCACTGAACTCACTAATCTGTTGGTCTACATCTCTGATACTTCAAAGTTCTCCTGCTCAGGTAGGCTTTTCCCCTCATCAACAACTATACTGTCACTTTCATCTTCCAGCTTAGTTGATACCTTCAGCTGAAGTAGTGTTATACTTTTTAGGAAAAGACGGCAACCATTATCGGAATATTGACAAAAATCTATTCAACCCTGTTCATTTGTCAAGATCCTCATCTTTGTTTTCCTTCTTCCCCATCCTCCTCCTCCTCCTTCTTCTTCATCCTTAGCAACAGGAGAGTAATATATTCTCTACTTCTTCTTATGAAAAATGAAGAGTGAAACATTCTCTCTCCACTACTTCTTCCCAGCAGAAAGTGAAATTTGAAAGCAAGATATATCCTTTCTATTCTGTTATATGAAATTCAGCAACAGTTTTCTTCAAAAAACTTAAGTTTTTTTTTTCTCCTAACACTGAGTTGGCCAGCTCCAGGAAAATAAACTTGAGAGTCAACTCTCCTGAACCAGGAGGGCAAATCAAGAAACAGTTTACCAATGTGTCATATGAGGATTAATGTAAACTTCCTAAAATATGCATATAATTCCATCGTTTGTCATCATGCCTAAAGTCACAACATTAAGGTACTAGTCCTTTAAGAACAAATAGCTTTCAACCTTGAGTTTATTATGATACAAATATCCTTAAAGTTAATGGAGAGAATACTTCAAACAATTATCCATTAGAGGGAATCCTTGACAGAAGCCTGAAATATGGAAGCCCTGTAGAAAAAAGAAACAGACACCTGGGGAAGACAAAGGATACAAGTCAAGTGAAACAACTATATATACAAAACTAGGGGAGCCAGAACTTATGAGGTCAGTGAAAAAGCCTCAGACACAAACTTAGCTATGTTTTGAAAGGTTCCAGTTATGACACCTGATGTTCCATAAGGGTGAGTGGGAGTGATGCAAATTTTTTTTAATTATACGGAAAAGGGCAAATACATGATTGATCAACACACCTACTGGTAATAAGCTCTGTCACCAACATAATGCTATTCTTCTTAGACCCTGAAATAGTCATCTGGGCCTTTTAAGACAGGATAGTTTTTAACTTTCTAGAAAATATTAGCCAAATATTGAAATGGCAGAAATGTGACAGACCAGATAGTGACATATGCAACTACTTCCATTCTTCTGCTAGTTTCCGTGTCATTGATTCCTTTTCCAAACTCCTTTTAAAAATGTTCTGTGTCATTATTTCATATTCTGTGGGAGTTTAGTAGCTTTGCTCTGAGAAGGTGGGAATAATTTAGGACTAAAGGAATAGATATTACCAGCAAAAAAGAAACGTGGAAATAGTTCATGACAAGTTATTTAAGTTCAGGAAAATCTCTCTTTACCCAGAGGGTTAGCAAATTGTATTGGAGGCAAAAGTTGTCTTTAGCAATGCCCCATGCTAATGAGGCATATGCATATTTCTATGCCTCTGTCATACTTCAAGAGGCCTGGACTAGCAAACCCTTTTCTACTAAATCAATACTACCTTCATAAAATGGATAGTGATGGCATTATAAAAGCAGATGACTTCATAAAAAGCAATGAAGACATACCAAAACAATGAAACAAAAAGATTCCTTGATCCCAGAAAACTTGATCCCAACTACATCCAGAAAGAGATTCTATTCTCCCATTCTAACTTGTACTGTCAAATCCCTACATCATAAAAGGATTGCAAGGAACTCGCAGAATAACTTTTAAAAGTTAAAAATATACTTCAATGTATCTATGCTCTCAATGACAGGAAAATAGTAACATTCTCATCCTGGGCAACAATTATCCATATCTAATCATAAAGCATACATAGGAAGTCTACGTGGCATTGTATTGCCTTGCTTTTACTTGACTTCTCTTCACAGTCCTTGGGTACTAGGTATTATATAGAATGCCTTAAGGACAGGGACTGCTCCCCACTTTTGTATTTGTTTCCTTGGTACCCTGGCATACATAGGCACTCAGGAAAATGCAGGTTGATGAAAGCGGCATGTGAGTTATTTGTTTCCTATCCCTAGCTCTCACTACTACCTTATTTGTTCAAGAGTCTCTTTGATGATGCATTTTCTGGCACTTTCTCTGAAGCATCTTTCATTTGTGATATGCTGAATTTCTACTTATACTTGCAATGTGTCTTTCCATTTTTCTCAGGACAGTCCAAAATTTTGTTTCCTAAAAGCCCATGGTAGTCCATGATGCATAATCACAGTTTTGTTTTGTTTTGCTTTGGGTTTTTTTTTTTTTCCTGGAAGAGCACTGGTGTTAGAAAAATGAGATGATGGAGTCACCAATGAAGAGCATATAGAAGACTTTACTCTCTCCAGTAATAAGACTCTGCACTCAATCTTCTGTGAGAATGATCAATACTTCTGGAAAGCATGTCTTTCAGTTATATGCCTACCTTTTTTAATAGCAGAGGATCATCATATAATGTTATGTTTTATATCTATCAAGGACCTTATACGATTTTGGCATGTGCATGGGAGGCATTTTCTTATAGGAGGATCTTTAAGGCTACAATTTTACTCTTCCAAATCAAATTTGTATTAATAGCTGATAGTAATTTCTGCATTTTCAGTGACTGGAAAATGTGGCACATCATTTATGAAAACTGACTATTTCCATTTCAAATCTTCATTATAAATATGTAAATTATTTTAACAAACATTTCATTCAATTATTTATTCATTTATTCATCCCTTCATTTTGGTCTAGACCTTCTGATTTTGTTAGTATAAGAAATTCTATGCAAAAAAACACTACTGATGCACATCAGTAATTAATAACATCAATACCAATATTAATATCATTTATAATAAAATTGTGATGATAATAATAATAGGAATTAGCAAAAAAAAATGTAGCCTTATGGTTTTGTGTAATAACCTAATAGGTTAAATGACTTGGCTGTGGTCACAAAACAAGTATTTGTCAAAAGCAGGAACTAGTTCCAGGTCTTCCTGACAGCAAGATCAGTTTTCCACCCATTGCTGCCTCTGAAATATTTTTAAAATGTTCAAAAACATAGTCGAACTGTTTGGTAGTAATTAATTCTCTATTTCATTTTTTTATAGAAATGCAATCTCTTTTATATTCTCCAGTCATTCAATATCACCCTCTCTTTTACATATCCCAAGAATCATTGCCTCAATATCTCAAACATGGACCTCCACTTTATACTTGTTCTGATTCAATTTCTCTTCCAGGCTTTATTTCCTTAAGTTCATTTCAACTTCGACAATGAAGTGCACTGGGGACTAAAGCTGTTCCATTATCTGTGATGGATGAAACAGTTTGTCATAGAAAATTTAAATAATTTTTTCTACTTGTCACCAGTTGTCTTCCATAATGGTCTTAGAGTGATGAGGCTTAATGGGGTGTCACTACAAGCTTCTAAAAACTTAATTTTTCTTCCATTGTTTCTCATTCATTTAGGAGGCAATATTGGTCCAGATATTCCAAATTTATACTCTAAATCAGGGTTATATATTATGTCTTCCATTTGTCCAAGAGATCAAGTGTTTATTGATTGACTTAGTTTCTCAGTTCCTCGGACCCTCTTTGTTGTGGCAGGTGCTTTTCCATCTATTCATTTGCTATAAAAGTGGTGATAATCCATGGGAATGTAGGGTAATTTATCTACATACCATTTGGGGACATCTGTGGCTTATTTAAATGGGCCAAGTTGGAGTTATTTTGTTTGCATACCACATCTTCTCTTTTTTTTCTAATTTAGTGTTGTTTCATCTTTATGATTAATCATAAGAATAAGAATAATAACTAGTATTAATTTAATAACTATCATTCCAGGCACTATGCTAAGAGATTTACGAAGATTATCTCGTTTGATCCTCACAACCTTAGAAGGTATATGCTGTTATTATCCACATATTACAATTGAGAATACTGAAGCAAACAAAGGCCAATTGACTAAATGATTTGCCCATGGTTATACAGGCAGGTTAATATCTAAAAATAGATTTGAACTCACCCAGACCACTAATTCAGGAATCATTTCCACATTGGTAGCCAATCATTTGTATATATAATATGTAGGTATGTATATTTAATTTCATTTTTGTGTTATTTGGTCCTGTTCTTTGCTTGAGGAAAGTATTAATAATATATAGGTATAAGGATTTGTGTAGCTTATGTTTTGGTCTCTTATTTCTTGATTCTGAGTCATTTTTTTAAAAGGTGTTTTTATACTATCTTCCTCAAAGTCTGTTTTTGCATGAAGGCACCAAGCATTAAAATGTATGTTGCTTTAATTTAATTATATCAATTAAATCAGAGAACCAGAAAAAATTATCTGAACAGCAATGCAATAATGGTAGCTATGACTTACTACCTCTCCCCTAACTAGAGGCCCACAGCATTTCTTCCTCCTCCCTTGAAAGCTACCACAGAATAAAGAATATTTTCCCATTTAAGTTTTTGTTTACACACTCAGTTATAGGTCAGCAGCCAATTAAAAGGTTTTTTTGTCATCATCTATTAGGCTGACAAGAAACAGAGGACATCTATGTTCTGAAGCATGGAGATAAACGGATCCTCTATCCTGTATATCCAAAGACAGGTTCACATGGATATTATACATGATCTAAGCACTGGGTCTTCACTGGTAGGTTACCCCAAAACCCAAGTAAAAGAAGTAGCCCAAACCACATGGTAAGAGACATTGATATACCCTCCCACATCCAGATACCTATAACCTAACTAAAAGGAGAGAGTTGGGCACAAAGAGGCAGGTAGGTGGTACAGTGGAGAGAGTGCCAGGGCTGGAGTGAGGAAGGTTCATCTTCTTGAGTTCAAATTTGGCCTCACACAATCCTAAAAGACTTATGACAGGGAATGCTCTCTACCTCCAGAGAAAGAACTGTTGGAGTCATCTTTCACATCAGTATATTTATGGTTTTATTTGGGGGTTTTGGTTATGTATGAGTGCTCTTATTACAATATAGAAACATGTTTTGAATTAGAATAAAAATAAAACTTTTTAAAATCTGGCTTCACATGCTTTGTGACTTCAGGCAAGTCACTTAACCCTGTTTCCCTCAGTTTCCTCATCTACAAAATGAGCTGGAGAAGGAAGTGGCAACCACTCCATTATTTTTCCCAAGAAAACTATAAATAGGGTCATAAAGAGTCAGCCACAACTGAAGCAAACAAATAAGAACAGATGCAAAGAGAGAGCAATCACTCTTATTTGGGTTTGTCTCTCTTCCAATATAGATATTGAAGAACAAAGGAGAAAAAATTTCCAACAGCTAAAGAAAATTTGCAAATGCTAAAACACTACAGAACCAAAACACTCTGAAGCATACTTCAGTAGCATTGATCATCAACACAACACTGGACTGTGAACTCTGTGAGAGCAGGTACTGTCTTTTACCTTTCTTTGTTCCCTCAGCACTAAGTACAATGCCTGATTTAGAGCAGGTGCTTAATAAATATTATTGTTTGAATGACTGAATCCACCAATGATGCTTTGGAAGGCACTATGTACACTATGATCACACTTGCTATCCTCCTTCCTATATAAGAAAGAGGAACTGGAACCAATGGGCTTTTCCCTGCAGTTCTCTCGGTGGTTCTACTGAATATGAGATAGTTAAGCACCCCTTTTAATTGAAATATTTAAGCCTTCTGAAGTATTTTGGTTGATCTGTATGGGATGGAAGAAGGGAAGGATTCACTAAAATGCAATTCTAGTTGTGTTTGGGAAAAGTTACATGAGCAAAAAATAACAAATTATTCCAGGGAGTCAAGATGGTGGCTTAGAGACAGCAACAGTTCAGAACTCCACAAACCCTTCCTAATCAATCAAAAGCACAGTGCTTCAAGAGGACTGAAAACCAAATCTAATAATAGGACAGAACTAGGGAACCCTCCTCCTGGACCCAATTTAAAAGGTACGCCCCCAAAAGAGCCTGAACTCCAGAACACACAGTTTTAAGAGGAAAGAGGAAGGTCACAGGACCCCTCCCCCACCTACAGTGATGAGCCTCCAGTAGTGACTGGAATCTCTGGGCAGGCAAGTACACTAGTCTGGAGGGAGTACCTTTCTGGCACATCTGTGCCAGGCTCAGGGCATTGAACACAGGCAATGTAGAGGCAGCTGGAGGAGAAGCTTAGAGCAGGTAGCCCAGTTGCAGCTAAGATGCTCCACCTTGCCCCTCCCCCTTGAAGTTTTGGTCTCAGGATAAATCCAGTTTTGTAGACCAACTCCGCCCTGGATAAGTCTCATCAATAGGCCAGATAAGAAGCCTTCAGAGGGCAGGGAAGCTCAAGCTCTAATACCCATCCCCCATGGACTTCTCTGAGAGCCTTGCTGACTAAGCTCCAAGGGCAAAGGATGCAACAACTACAGGCAACAACCTTGATAACAGGGTGGGAAGCCCAGCTCATTTTCAGCTTCTGCTATCAGCTGGGGAAGATCTAACTAACCTGATCAATCAGTAGAAGAGAGAAGAAGCCACTTCAGGACAGAACAGCCCAGACCCACAGATCCAGCACATAATGAGAGGATCAAGACTACAGGCAACTACAGGGGAGAAAGAAGGGGGAAATATGAGTAAACAACAGAAAAAGAAAAAAGAAATTACAATAGACACTTTCTATATAGACAATGAACAAAGAGCAAATGTAACAGAGGAAGATCAAGGAACACCTAGAAAAAACACAAAAACTCCAGCAAAATGGACACAGGCTTTGGAAGAACTCAAAATACAATTTAAAAAATAAGAGAGGCTGAAGACAACTGGAAAAAGAACTTAAAAAGCAAAATAAATCATCTGGAAACAAAAAACAGTGTCTTGAAAGCCAAAATTAATTAGTTTGAAAATGAGGCAAAGGAAATGAAAGATGACCTCTAAAGAAAATCAGAATAGAAAGAGAAGGATGACCAAAAAGCCAGGGATGAAATTCAGTCTTTAAAAATTAGAATCCAACAACTAGAAGCAAATGACTTCACAAGGCAGCAGGAAAATATATAATAAAATCAAAAGAATGAAAAAATTGAGGAAAATATGAAACACCTCATCCACAAGATGGAAGATCTAGAAAACAGGTCCAGGAGAGACAACTTAAGAACCCTCGGACTACTGGGAGATCATGACAAAAGAAAAATCCTGGACACCATTCTACAGGAAATTATCCAAGAAAACTGCCTTGGCATTCTAGAGCAAGAGGGAAAGGGGAGATTAAAAGAATCCACAGATCACCTCCTGTACTTAATCATCTATTGACAAAACCCAGGAATGTTATAGCCAAATTCAAGAACTACCAGACCAAGGAAAAAATATTACAAGCTGCTAAGAAGAAATCATTTAGATACCATGGAACCACAGTTAGAATAACACAGGATCTGGCTGCATATACACTGAAGGACCAAAAGACATGGAATATGATATTCCAGAAAACAAGAGAACTAGGTCTAAAACCAAGAATCAACTACCTGCAAAACTGACTATATTCTGTCAGGGGAAAGTATGGTCATTTAATAAAATAGAAGACTTCCAAGCATTCATAAAGAATAGACTGGACTTGAACAGAAAATTTGATGCCCAAACACAGAACTCAAGAGAATCCCCAAAAGGTAATTAAGAAAGGAGGGAAAAAAATTTAAGGGACCCAATAAGTTAAAATGTTTGGGATCCCTACAAGAAAATAGGAATTGGTAACTCTTAAAAATTATTATTATCAACTGGGTAGCTAGAAGAATTGTACTTACAGGGAACAGTGACAAACTTTATAGGATGAAATGACGAGACTTACATACATATATATGTATGTATATATATATATATACATATATATAACTAGAGGTTTAAAAAAGAGGTTAATACTAAGAGAAATGGGAATGGGAAAAGAGACAAAATGGGGGGGGGACTTATATGTCATAAAGAAGTGCATGGCAGGAGTAGGGGAGAACACCAATATACTAGAAGGGTAAAGAGGTCAGAGACAGGAAATGCTTAATTCTTATGTGCATTGAAATTGACTCAAAGAGGGAAAAACAATCAAATCCATTGGGGCAGAGAATTGATTTGCACCCTATAGAGAAGTAGAAGGGTAACAAACAGACTGGTGGGGAGGAAATCAATACAAGGGAGTGAGAGCATGGGGGGTAGATTAAAAAGACCCTAAGGAAAAATAAGAGGGGAATAAGAAAAGGGAGAAGGGAAGCAAAATAAGGGTGGGAAATAGGGGGACTGATTAAAAACAAAACACTGGTTTAAAAGGAAATAGTGAAAGAAGAAAGGGCAGGACTAGGAGTAGAAATCAAAATGTTGGGAAAAACACAGCTGGTAATCATGGCTCTGAATGTGAATGGAATGAATTCACCCTTAAAACACAAACAAATAGCAGAGTAGATTAGAAACCAAAATCCTACCATGTGTTTTCTACAAGAAACACACATGAGACAGGTAGACACACACAGGGTAAAGGTAATAGGATGAACAATAATCTGTTGGGCATAAACTGGGAAAAATAAGTCAGGAGTCTCTATCATGATATCTGACAAAGCCAAATTAGAAATAGATCTAGTTAAGAGAGATAGGGAAGGTAATTACATCCTGATAAAAGGCAGTATAGACAATGAGGAAATTTTATCTGTACTCAACATGTATGCACCAAATGGCATAGCATTCACATTTCTAAAGGAGAAACTAGTGGTATTCAAGGATGAAATACATGGAAAAACTATACTAGTGGGAGACTTGAACCTTCCTCTATCAGATCTAGATAAATCAAACCAAAAAATAAATAAGAAAGAGGTAAGAGATGTGAATGGAATCTTTTAAAAATTAGAGTTAGTAGATATGTGGAGAAAAAAAAATAGAGACAAAAAGGAATACACCTTCTTTTCAGCAGCACATGGTACATTCACAAAGATTGACCATGTACTAGGGCATAAAAACATTGCATATAAGTGCAAAAGAGCAAAAATAATAAATGCAAACTTTTCAGATCACAATGCAATAAAAATAAAAATTAGTAAGGATATATGGAGTGACATATCAAAAATTAATTGGAAATTAAATAATATGATTCTCCAAAATTGGTTAAAGAACAAATCATAGAAAAAATTAATAATTTCATTGAAGAAAATGACAATGTTGAGACATCCTTTCAAAATCTATGGGGTGCAACCAAAGCAGTACTTAGGGAGAAATTTGTATCCTTGAGTTCATATATTAACAAATTTGGGAGGGCAGAGGTCAATGAATTGGGCATGCAAATTAAAAAACTAGAAAAGTGAACAAATTAAAAATCCTCAGAGGAAAACTAAATTAGAGATCCTAAAAATCAAAGGAGAAATTAATAAAATTGAAAGTAAAAGAACTATTGAATTAATAAATAAGACTAGAACTGGTACTTTGAAAAAAGAAATAAAATGGACAAAGTACTGGTCAATCTAATTTTAAAAAAGGAAAGAAGAAAACCAAATTAACAGTATCCAAGATGAAAAGGGAGACTTCACCTCTAATGAAGAGGAAATTAAGGCAATCAATAAAAATTATTATGCCCAATTATATGGAAATGAACATGAAAATCTAGGTGATATGGATGAATACTTACAAAAATATAAATTGCCTAGACTAAAAGAGGAAGAAATAAATTACCTTAACAACCCCATATCAGAAAAAGAAATTGAATAAGCCATCAAAGAACTCCCTAAGAAAAAATCCCCAGGTCCAGATGGATTGGATTCACAAATGAATTCTATCAAACATTCAAAGAACAACTAATCCCAATATTATACAAACTATTTGACATAATTTGCAAAGAAGGAGTTCTACTAAATTCTTTTTATGACACAAATATGGTACTGATTCCAAAGGCAGGCAAGTCAAAGACAAAGAAAGAAAACTATAGACCAATCTCCTTAATTAACCTAGATAAAAAATTGTAAATAGAATATTAGCAAGAGACTCCAGTGATCATGAGTCACTCATTATGATCAGGTGGGATTTATACCAGGAATACAAGGATGGTTCAATGTTAGGAAAACCATCAGCATAATTGATCATATTAACAAGCAAACTGACAAAAATCACATGATTATCTCAATAGATGCAGAAAAAGCCTTTGATCAAATACAACACTCATTCCTATTGAAAACACTAGAAAGCATAGGAATAGAAGGGTCTTTCCTAAAAATAATAAACAATACATATCTAAAACCATCAGCAAACATCATCTTTAATGGGGATAAACTAGATGCATGCCCAATAAGATCAGGAGTGAAACAAGGATGTCCATTATCACTTCTATTATTTAACATTGTACTAGAATCTAATATTTAACATTGTACTAGCAGTAGCAATTAGAGAAGAAAAAGAAATTGAAGGTGTTAGAATAGGCAATGAGGAGACCAAGCTATCACTCTTTGCAGATGATATGATGGTCTACTTAAAGAATCCTAGAGAATCAACTAAAAAGCTAGTAGAAGTAATCAAAAACTTTAGCAAAGTTGCAGTATACAAAATAAACCCACATACAACATCAGTATTTCTATAAATTTCCAACACATCTCAGCAGCAAGAGTTAGAAAGAGAAATTCCATTTAAAATCACCCTAGACAATATAAAATACTTAGGAATCTATCTACCAAGACAAACACAGGAACTATTTGAACATAACTACAAAACACTCCACACAATTAAAACTAGATCTAAATAATTGGAAAAACATTAATTGATCATGGGTAGGATAAGTTAACATAATAAAAATGGCAATCCTACCCAAACTAATTTGCTTCTTTAGTGCCAAACCCATTAAAACTACCAAGAAACTTTTAAGAAGTTGGAAAAAAATATAACAAAGTTCATTTGGAAGAACAAAAGATCAAGAATATCAAGAGAAATAATTTTTTTAAAAATGTGAAAAAGAGAAGCCTAGCAGTACCATATCTTAAACTGTACTATAAAAGAGTGGTCATCAAAACAATACGGTACTGGCTAAGAGACAGAAAGTAGGATCAGTGGAATAGACTTGCTGTAAGTGACTTCAGCAAGACAGTCTATGATAAACCCAAAGATCCTAGCTTTTGGAACAAAAATCCACTATTTGATAAAAGCTGCTGGGAAAATTGGAAGACGATACGGGAGAGATTGGGTTTAGATTAACATCTCACACCCTACACCAAGATAAACTCAAAATGAGTGAATGACTTGAATACAAAGAAGGAAACTATTAGTAATTAGGTCTACACAGAATAGTATAAATGTCATATCTTTGGGAAAAGAAAGATTTTAAGACCAAGCAAGAGTTAGAAAAAAATTACAAAATAATTTTGGTCACATTGAATTAAAAAGGTTTTATACAAACAAATCCAATGCTACCAAAATTAGAAGGGAAGTAACAAATTGGGGAAAAAATCTTCACTACAAAAACCTCTGACAAAGGTCTAATTACTCAAATTTATAAATTAGCCAAGTCAATTGTACAAAAAAATCAAGTCATTCCCCAATTGATAAATGGTTATCAGTCAAAGAAATCAAAACTATTTATAAGCACATGAAAAAGTGTTCTAAATCGCTTATAATCAGAGAGATGCAAATCAAAACTCTGCAGTACTGAATCTCACACCTAGCAGATTGGCTAACATGACAGCAAAGGAAAGTAACGAATGTTGGAGGGGATGTGGCAAAGTTGAGACATTAATGCATTGCTGGTGGCATTGTGAATTGATGCAACCATTCTGGAAGTCAATTTGGAACTATACCCAAAGGGTGCTAAAAGACTGTCTGCACTTTGATCCAGCACTGCTGGGTTTGTACCCCAAAGAGATAGTGAGGGAAAATACCTGTATAAAAATATTCATTGCTGTGCTCTTTGTGGTGGCAAAAAATTGGAAAATGAGGGGATGCCCTCCAATTGGGGAATGGCTGAACAAATGGTGGTATATGTTGGTGATGGAATACTACTGTGCTCAAATAATGAACTGGAGGAATTCCATGTTAACTAGAATGACCTCTAGGAATTGATGCAGAGTGAAAGGAGCAGAACCAGGAGAACATCATATTCAGAGACTAATATACTGTGATACAATTGAATGTAATGGACTTCTCCATTAGTATCAATGCAGTGATCCAGGACAATTCTGAGGGACTTATGAGAAAGAACACTATCCACATTCAGGGGAAAAATTGTGGGAGCAGAAACACAGAAGAAAAACAACTGCTTGATCACATGGGTTGATGGGGATATGATTGGGGATGTAGACTAAATGATCACCCTAGTGCAAACATCAACAACATGGAAAAGGGTTTTGATCCAGGACACATGTAAAACCCAGTGGAATTGTGCATTGGCTATTGGAAAGGGTGGGGGGAGCAGAGAGAAATAATATGATTCTTGTAACCAAGGAAAAATGTTCTAAATTGACTAATTAAATAAATTTTTTTAAAAAACCCAAATTATTCCAAGATTTGTCCATTCAAAATAATCATGTTCTTTATGCCAATGATTTTTGGATCCACCATCTAGTCCTAACCCATCTCCTGATCTTCAGTGTCTTCATCTCCCACTTCCTATTGAACATCTCTATTTGGATGTCCTATAGGCATCTTAAACTCGACATTTCCAAAACTGAACTTGTCTTTACCCCCCAAAACCCTCCCCTTCTCCCAAGTTCCTTATTATTATCAATAGCACTCTTCTACTCACCCAAGCTCACAATCTAGGTATCATCCTGAAGTCTTAACTCTCTTATAGCCTTCTATATCCAACCAGATATCAAGGGATGTCAATTTTACTTTTGTAACATTTCTCAAAAATTCTTCCTCTCCTCTCACACTGTCACCACCTGAGCCAAGACCTCCTCATCTCATGACTATAGTACTTCAACAGTTTCTTGATTGGGCTTTTATCATCAACTCTCTCCCCACTCCAATTCACCCAAAGATTTTCCAAAAGCACAGATATGATCATATCAACCCTTTCTTTGATGAATTCTAGTGACTCCCAATTACCTCCAGGGTTAAATATAAGATACTCGGATGTCTTTTGAAATATTTCGTAACTTGGTCCCTCCTAACTTTTCCAGTTTTCTTACACCTTGGAACTTTAATGTAACAAGCAAATAATATGTTTTAAAAGGCATTTCCTGATCCCTCCAAATGCTAATACACTTCCTCAAAGATTATGTCCAATTCATCTTGTTTGTACATGGTAGTTTGCATATTGTCTCCCCTCCATTAGATTATGAGTTCCTTAAGAGTTGGGACTATTTCTTGTCTTTCTTTGTATCCCCAGTACTCAGCACAGCACCTGGAATAGTTAAATACATAATAAATGTTTGTTGACTTATCCATTTCAAAGTAGTCATCTTGGGAATTATACATGTAGAATAATGATAACTATCATTGTTAGAGACAAGATTGGGGCTCCATTTGGGGAATTACATTCAGAGTCTATGTCACAGTCATTCATATACTCCCAGTGGTGGAAAAATATTCATCCGTTGGGGATATATGTGATTTTTGTAATCTGTCAAAATTCATTTGGAATCAAGTCTGATAAAGAGTATTTGGAGGTCATTTCAGGTAGGGTTTTTTTGTTTCTTCTCCTTTCTGTGACTCATAAACTAACTAAAGGTAATTCCAGGTAATTTTTGAGCCATTGCAGCCTTATTGGACAATTGTATAAGCCTTCCAAGATAAATTATGACAAACATATTAAGGACAAAATCCACTTGGATGTATAAATTCCAATTTGATGGCTTAAACAAATTGGCCATATGATATTATATACACACATTTAAGCTGATAACTGGCTAGAGAGGTATAACTGGAAAGACAGAATATTGTAGTAAATGAGTGCTACACTTGGAGTCAGAAAGACCTGACTTCAAATCCATTCTCAGATATTTTGTAACTATGTGTTCCTGGACAAGTCAATTAACTTCTCTGAGACCCAATTTTCTGATCTATAAAATGAGGCTTATAAGCATAACTTCCTCAGTTATAAGGGAAAATGAATTAATGTGCACAAAATGCTTTTCCAACCTTATAGCACCATATAAATGTGAACTGATTGTTATTGTAAGCATTAGGAAGCTCTGTACCATGGCACTACCCCTCCAAGAAATGATTCAATGTTCACCCCATCCTCAGAGTTACCTTCAGAATCAGAGGGATTCAAAGAACCTTTTCACCCACTGTACCATGGATGCCTCAAGGGATTCTTCCATTATTTTAGGAATGAACCATACCAAGCAGGAAACAGCCAGAGGATGCCTATGCTTGTTCTGAAGCAGGGAGAGAAAAGGACCCTCCACTAATACAAATTTCTATAAAATGTCCCAATAGGCAGCCATGTGTAGGATAATATTCTGAGGTCATATAAGAGACGGTAATCCTTGTCTGGAGGCCAAAATACACTTCCCTAGTGGGCCTGCAGGATTCAAATAAATAATCCAGCCTAGAGAAAGGTCACTTCTGGAGCTAGAGCTGGGGTTAGCAGGGACAGTGTGCAAAGCAATTGCTCTGAAAACTTCAGCAAAACTGGCTAAACACCACTGGGACAGGGGTCCTGAGAGCTGATAAGATTTAACTTATCTGAGGGATGAGACAACCTTGAACCTTTCTGTTGTTTGACAGATTCTGCTAGGCACCAGCCTGCAGCAAAGAAACCAGAGAGTAGACAAGCTTGCTCCTCAAAGGACAGTAAGAACAGGCTATGGGGCATTCAGTAAGGTCAAAAGACCACCCATGCAGCCAGCAGGAATCAATAGCATTGAGCTGAGTCTAGTGGGATTGTTGACCCTTGTACTTCTTGAAAGTTTAGCAAACTTTATTAATAGTACTTGTGGGGCTAGTACAAGGCTATGCAGAGAGTAATGGATGGTACATGTTTACAGAACCAACAAAAAAAAAATGATGCTGAATTACAGAGCAACAGAAGAGCACAGTTTCTAATTGGGGACAGGTAAACATAATGATACAATTGCAAATGATATAGTCTAAAGATTTCCTTGACTTTCAAATAATTACCCAGCACCTAAAAATTCTGCAACACTAGAAATTTCTAAAATTAGTGATTCATTTCTCTAAGTCACACTTTGCTTTCTCTTGATATTCTCTTTTGAAAATGTTTGTTATTCCTCTAAGGAATATCTAATCTCTAATTTGATTTTGGTGTTTTAGGATATCAGCCACACATTGAGAACTATTCAAGTTTTATTTTGACTCTATAATCTCCAGTGAGATTGATCATGTTCAAATTTGAAATGATAACATCACAGATTGATCAAGAGAGATAGTAAAGACGTTGATAGCTGATTTAAATGAATTCAAGTTCATAGCCAGAAGAAATTATACCTCCCCAAAAACTTACATATATGATTGCTGAACATTTTTACTGAAATTATAGAATTTCTATCAGTAAGTTTTGAAGAACTGTGGAGTGGAATTTAGAAAAGGGTGAGGAGGCTAGAGGAAGTATACATTATCTCCATTTTAGAAAGGGGGCAAGTTCTAGGCTGAACTTGACATCTATCCCCAGGAAAATCTTAGATGAATTATGAGAATGGAAAGCACTAATCATTGAGATGTAATATGGGTTCAACATGAAAAAATATCAATCTCATCTCATTTTTACATTGCAAGATATTAGATAGGTAGGTTTGGATAAAATTTAAATATATCAAGTAGCTTGAGCTCATCAAGACACTTGTCAAAGCTTCTCCTGATATGCTTGTAGAAAATAACAACAAACATGTCATATCATCATTAGTTTATAGTTATATAAATGACCATAACTTAAAAAGTATTTTTATTCATGGGAAAATGCCAACAGTTTCATCATTTTATCAGTGAATTAAATGAAGGCAGAAAACATACATATCAATCTATATATGACACAAAGTTGAGAAGGATTGCTAACACACTGCATAAAAGAAATACAGTTTTGAAAGATATCAGCAAGTTGGAATGGTGGGCAAAAAACAAGATATTTAAGGCAATGAATGTAAATCCCACCAGATTTTAGGTTTGCAAATGGGCAAATAAGTGAATGAAATGATTAATGGATTGATAAATAACTGCTAAGTACATGATGGAAGAGACAACTTTAAAAGAGAATAATTTGACATTTTTAATTGGCTACAAAATCATCATGAATCAACAGTGACTAGTAGTTTATATTAATATGTATTAATTAATATATATTAATATGTATAATATGTAAAAGAAGAAAGTATTTCACCATTCAGTGTTATTTAGACCATATCTGGAATTCTATGCTCATCTCTCCCTTAGCTGTACTATGTTGAGACTTTTTTGAGTGACATTCCATCCCATTCCAACAACAATGCAAATTCCAATTGTGTTTCATCTTCCTCAATAGATTTTAAGTTCCCTGAGGCCAGGGACTATTTTGGTCTGTCTTTCTATTACTAGCTATTACCATAGTTCCTGACAGAAAGTTATTTAAAAATTATCATTAATTGATTCACATCTTTAAAATATCCATTTCCAGTTTTGCAAAGGACAAATTAGTAAGTTGAGGCAGGAAAAATAAAGTATGAGGACAGAGGCAGTATAAGAAGAGAGCAATAGAGAGATAAATGTGAGAAATGATGTGAAAGTCAAGTTCTAATTGGACTGTGGTGTATAGACAAGTAATTAAGGAAAGTGAGTTGAGAATGGCTTTGAGGCTGCAAATGTAGGTGGCTAAAGTATGGTGGTGCCCTTGACTGAAACAGGAATGTTAGGAAGAGGAATGGTTCAAATCCCAGCCCTGTGGGTTACAAATTTTATGATGAGAAACTAATGAATCTCTCTAGACCTTATTCTCCTTTGTAAAATAAAGCGGGGGACAGGAGTAAAAGAGGAGGACTAGGCTAGATGGACTTTCAGTTTCTTTCTACCTCTAGACCTATGATCTTATGATCCTATGGGTTTTAGAGAGGAAAATTCAATTCCATTATAGAACAACATGGAGGAGATGTTCAGTAGTGGGTGAGTAATATGGGATTAAAATTCAGGATAGCAATCAGGAATGGCTATATAGAATTTGGAATCATCTGCACAGAGATGAAAATTTAACACATGAGACTGATGAGATTGCTAATAGAGAAAGTATAGAGAAAGAAGAGAAGAAGAACTGAGATAAGGCATTAAAGATTACCTCAATGGAACAGACTAGAGTATCTCTGAGGAAAAATAATCAGGATGGTGGGGCAATATAAACAAGGTCTTTCTGAAGTTGCTTAAGGGCCCTAACAATGTTTAGTCTGGAGAAGATTTAGAGAAGAAATCTCAGGTAGCTTCAAGTATCCACTTTTCATATGGAAGATGGACTTTTTTTTTGGTCCCAATGGCTAGACTAGGAACAATGAGTAAAAGTTACAAGGAGTTGTATTTCTGTTCAACACAAGTTCTAATAGTCTGAGCTGCACAAAGATGCAGTGGGTTTCATTCTAGACCAGAATAAACAGTTATTCTGCCAAAAGAAAGCTAAAGGGACATGAACCAATCAATTGGGTTCTTCCTAAGTAAAACATGAAAACCTCTGCACAAAGAAGCTAAGGGCTGGATGGATCTAAGTGTCTAACAAGAGAGGCAAGGAATAAGGAAACAAAACGGAGTCAATCAAAACATGAAGAGCTAAATGACATTAGAAAGCAATGGTGATGTTTGCAAAAATATGATGATGTTGGTGAATTAACTGTGTGGTCTTTGGGTAAGTACTACTCCTATTCTCTGTCAGCTTATTCCCCTCAGCAATTGTAACTAGTTGAGAGTAAGGATTTGGGGCAAATGAATCAGTCTGTTTTATAAGGTAATGAGCTCTCTGTTTCAAAAATGTTCATAAAGAATCTGGATAAGTAGTTGTCAGATATAGTAGAAGAATCTCTGACTAGAATGGAAGATTACATTCGATAACCTCTAAGGCATCTTTCAGCTCCGATATTTGAATGATATAAAAATCAATGTCATTATTTAGAAGGGACTGGGTAGAATGAGGGTACTGGTCATGTAGGGGTCAGGAGGAGATTAAAGCCTGAAAGGTAAGGAGGAGCTGGGTGAAGAAAGTCAATCTGAAAAACTAGAAGTCTATTTCTAGATAAAAGAAAATAACATTAAAAGAAAAAATGTTAGTCAAAGATAATGGAATAGGTTGACATTACCTTGTTAAAAATAAAACACATTAACATTTTTAAATAAAACACATAACCTTCCATTAACAAAGGGTAAATTATAAGAAGGTATTGTATCACCTACTACTACTATCTTAAATTCTTCTTTAAGTTGTTTGGCTTAAATTTTTTGGAATTCCAATTATGGCTGTTTATAGGTTTAGTTTTGCTTATCAGAAATACTAGCAAAAATTATCAATTTCATAAAAGAAAGGA
Source organism: Monodelphis domestica (assembly GCF_027887165.1). Taxonomy (NCBI): domain Eukaryota; kingdom Metazoa; phylum Chordata; class Mammalia; order Didelphimorphia; family Didelphidae; genus Monodelphis; species Monodelphis domestica. The sequence continues at coordinate 249,037,237 of NC_077231.1, forward strand.
GTGGTAAAAGGCATTGAAAATTGATATGATCAGCAGGCATAAAGATAAATTTAGAATTCTTCATACTTTTGCCTATGATCTACATTACTAATGATATGACCATTAAGTCATGAGGATGGATTAATAAATCTGAGATCAGATTTAAAGCTGGAAGAGACCAGGCCACCTAGCTCAACACTTTGACTTTGTAAATATAGAACTCAAAACATAGAGAAATTAAATATTTTGCCTAAGGACACACCAGTAATAAGTAGTAAAAAAAAAAGTTTTGAACCCATATCCCCGATTATAAATCCACTGTACTTTCAAATACTATGTGTGAAATAGTCATTTGCCTTTAAGTCGATTAAGGCTAATAAGTGCCACCTTAGTCCCATACCTTATGTAAAACTGGCAATCCAGTGATGTCTTTCAACAAAAATCCAGAAGAAACTGGAGAAACAAAATAACATAAAACAAACATCTGGCTCGGGGTCCATGATCATTCTACCATCTTGGCCAAACCTCGAAGCTTTCATCCCTCTACTAACACTCATTCAGGATTCTATAGAAATCAATAGCTAATTTAAGTGGGATCTGGATCAGGGACCACTAGCTGGATGATTCTTTGGTTTAAGCCTTTGTCTGACCTAACAATGTTATACTTACCCCCTATTATTGACAGAGATGCAATTTCTTGGGGGGGGGGGTGAAGAGGCAGATGAAGAATACTGGGAATGAATAGGAAGGGAGCAACCTGATATGTAATATGGATTATGTTTTTCTTGATGCTTCTTCTCAGCCTGGGATTGGGGGAAATATAGTTAAATGGCATAAATGATATGCAAATAAGTAAGCAATTCTGGTAAGTACTTTTAGATTAAGTTGATGACATCAGATATTTTTTCCTGAAAAGGAAATCATTTCAGAGTGCCGTCTGAGTATTTCTGTGTCTCCTGATCCTTCCTCTGTGTTCCAGCAATGAGAAGGACACAACAGAGAGGGTAGGGTTCCATTTCTATGAAGTTTTCATGCTGGTGGCCTTAGCATGCAGTTGATTTGTCCCTAATTTTCACTGATCTGTAGGCTCTCCAAATAATGTCTTGTTCCAGCGTGTCTGGATTTAAATTCTATTGGTTAATCCTGCTAGGCAGTTGCCATGGTAACCTTCCCATAAAACCAGGTCTGCTTTAAGAAAAAGATACTGATTTGAACATCAGCAGTAAGATATTAGGGCATGTTGGACTTGGCAGTAGAGGTACAGGTGATATTCAGGGCTCAAAACCTCCATCCCCTTGGGCCTCCAGACCCAGGACCTTGGAGACATTTTCAAGTTGCTGTCTCTGCTTTCCTACCAGACACATCCCTTCCATCACTACTACCCCAAGTTCTGCCTATACCTCTAAACCTAAACGTCTTCAAAAGCCCATCACTGAGTCCCAGATCACTCAGACTTCTGTTACAATTTCCTACATGGACTCTTTCATTCAGACAAGTTCTTCAGCTTACCATAGCTCCAACCAATTTCTCTTGATCCCATCCATGCCTATGTACCTTCATTTCTTCATAATGGAATATTAATCATTCTTGTTGCTGCTCATTTCCCCAAAACTGAATTTTGCCAGTGAATCTTACCTGACTGATTTTGGCTACTTGGATCGAATCTCTCTTCTCCTCTCCTCCTCAAAGGGCATGTATACTCAGGAAATATCCTGCCAATTTGTATTTCAAATGAGGCATCTTCTTGTTAAATCATCAAGTTGTAAGGTAAAAAGGAGCTTATTATGTTCAGAAGACTTGGCTCTGGGTCTACTACTGAAGGGCAAATCTATTAACCTTCTCTGAGATTCAAGGAGACAGGCCACAATCCTTCTGTGCCTCAATTCCCTCATGGTCCTTGACTATAAAATGAGAGGACTGGATCCAATGGCCTTTAAGGTCCCCTTGAGCTCCAAAAATATGCTCCTGTGGCCTGAGAAACTTATTCTTACTAACTAACTGACAAGGTTGTTTCTCATAACATTTGTAAATTTTAAATCACTATCTTTATCACATTAAAAACCACTCTTATTACCTAAAAGAAGGGAGGAGAAGGTTTGGAGAAAGTTCTTTTTAAATGATAAAACACTAAATCAATGAAAACTAGCTTTTTTCATTATTATTTCATTGGGGGTAGTTGGGCTTTTTGAAGGGCAAGCAGGGAACACAGGAGTAAGAGCACATCTGATTTCTGAGTACATATGTATGTTTATACATTAGTATGCACCTGCTTAAGTGTTCATCTCTGTCATTCCAAAAGAAAATGAAAATAACTAATTCAGGAGATGCATAGCATTATGTCCCTCTAGTAACACAGATAATCACAAATACTATCTCTTCCAAAAAGCTTTTCCCTCTTTTTTCTCACTTTCCCCACCAGAAATTATCTCCTTCCTTGGATTTCACATATAATATTCACATTTCCTTATGTTTTTTTCATGTTTTGCTTTTAATTGTATTTTATCCCTTATTTAGACTACAAGGTCCATGAGGACAAAGACAGGGTCTAATTAATCTTTGTATGCCTTGGAAGTTACAGAAATTAAATAAATGTTTATTGACTGTAATTGAAATGTATTACTCCTTTCAGAAATATTTTTAATAATGTAATTTTAGAATGAAATCCAATTCCTACATAAAGCATTAATTTCTTTTATTCTTGGAAACAATTCCTTAATAATCCAAGGGAATCCATTTCTAATGGTGATTTTCAAGCCCTATTAGGGCTTGTGTCTTCAATAGAGGAATTTCCCTAATTTTATTCTAACTGCAATATGTCAATGGTCACCTATTCTTCTATAGACATCATTTTCCTAGGGCTGGTATTCATTTTCTGTGACACAGGAGAGCCATTGCTTTTCTTTGGTGCCTCAGTTTGTTAATCTATAAAATGGGGATGGTAATATCAGAATTACATATCTACCTTAAAGTTTTATTAAGAAGAAAGTGCCTTATGCCCAAAGGGTCTTGAAAGAATGCCTGATCTTTGATCCAGCCATACCACTGCTGGGTTTATACCCCAAAGAGATAATAAAGAAAAAAACTTATACAAAAATATTCATAGCTGTGCTCTTTGTGATGGCAAAAAAAAATTGGAAAATGAAGGGATGCCCTTCGATTAGGCAATGGCTGAACAAATTATGGTATATGTTGGTGGTGGTATACTATTGTGCTCAAAGGAATAATAAAGTGGAGGAATTCCATGGGAACTGGAAAGACCTCCAGGAATTGATGCAGAGCAGAAGGAGCTGAACCAGGAGAACATTGTACACAAAAACTGATACACTGTGGTACAATCAAATGTAATGGACTTCTCTACTAGCAGCAATGCAATGACCCAGGACAATTCTGAGGGACTTATGAGAAACATGCTATCCACATCCAGAGAAAGAACTGTGGAACCAGAAATGCATTAGAAAAACATATAATCAATCATATGGTTCAATGGAGATATGATTGGGGTTTTGGCATTAAAAGATCACTCTAATACAAATATGAATAATATGGAAATAGGTTTTGAACAATGATACATGTATAACCCAGTGGAATTGCTTGTCAGATCTGGGAACGGGGAGGGAAGAGGAATGTGGAAAATCATGAATCATGTAACCATGGGAAATATTCTTAATTATTTAAAAAAAAAATAAAAGAAACCCTTCTTGGACTTGAACCTAAAAATAAAAACAAAGAAAGAAAAAAAGAAAATGCCTTAACTTCAGAGTTATAGAAAAGAAAGGAGCAATGGTCATTGTTTATTATTACTGTGGAAATCATTCCTATCAAAGAAAACTGGGCAGATTGCACAGTTCTTTAACCTTTCTACACACACACACACACACACACACACACACACACACACACACACACGTTTTAGAAGAAAATTCCTTCTGGGTCCCCATGGTCTCTCTGCCATGTCCTTGTACCTACAGAAACAAGTGAATAGTAACAGGCTTAGAGACTCTGTGACTGTCACAAAGAGAAAATCTCTGCAAACCTCTTCTGGAAGAATAAAAATGTACAGCAGTAACTACTGACCCCCATGGTCTGACTCTTTTGCAGAAGTTAGCCATGCAGAGATAACATCAGGCCCAGCACGCCATGTACTTTCAGTGAGTCCTTGAGGTACATTTTGCTGCTGTTAGGAAATGAGTTAAGTATGGCATTCCTCAGCAAGCGGATTTCAGTAGGTTTAACCCAAAAAACCCAAAGGAAATAAACCAAACCCAAAAGAGAGCTGAGCTCATAACTCTCCATTCCCAGAGGTGAGAGGTGACAGTCACTCACTCTTCCATATGCCAAAGGGCCACAAGATATTTAAAGAATCCCCTCATGTCCCCAGCTGAGAATTCAGATCTGACAAGTCAAATGAAATAAAATCACTTCTGGTTCTAAATTGATCAGTTTTTCCAGAGTTGAACAAAAACAAATCCCCACAATATAATCTTTTTTGCAGAGTCCCTTCTAAGGCTGCAGCCACAGTGAAAAGAAAGCCAATAAAAGCTAAAGGTTCTTCTCATTTTCCTAAATACACTGGCATGCAGGTTTTGACCTAGATAAGAGTCAGTCTCTCTCTCTCTCTCCCTCCCTCCCTCATTTCTCCCTTTCACTCTTTCTTTCATACATACTCTCTTTCTCTCTCTCTTTCTCCCTCCCCACAAGACTATGAAAATAAGACATTAAAAATTTCCATCATGAAAAGACTTAGATGAATCTATAATTTATGCTATGATTTTATGAGAAATTTTCACCTTGAGAATGTGCCAATTCTATCAGGGTACTGTATAGCTCACTCAAAATATATACATATATATATATATTCCATTACTAATAAACAGAACCCTTTTTCTTATTATTTATACAAGTCAGCTTTGATTTTCATCGTGTGACACATAGGAATGGGGGGGGGGGAATAGTAGCTGTATTAATTAAAAGCAAAGATGAGAAGTCCAACTTTTTTTTTCTTTTAGAAAAGCCAAGTCAAATATCCCAGGAGGTAGATCTCAGTGTGTGCTTGTATACTGCCAGTCATGGCTCAGTTTTATAGGTTTCTGTCATTCTCACCTCCTTGGTTTAAGTCTGTGGTTAAAACAATCAGCTGGAGTGTCAGAGAAATTTAAGAACCAAAAAGCTGAGCCAGACATTGGCAGCATTTTGATTGGTCCTCTCAAAACCTAACCAGACAGGAAGTCCAAAACTACTTTCTTCTTCCCAATCTCTTCAACTCAGATATATGATGCAACTTCAAGGGGAAAGCAGAAATGAAAGGAGGCAATGTGTGACTTACCAACAAGGTATTTCAATAGGAATGCAAAAATATGTAATTAATGACATCCACTCTCCTTTTCTTTAAGGGTTCATCGATCTGTAAACATTTATTGAAAACGTACTGCATGCAAAGAATCGAACTAAATATTATGGTACATACAAAGAACCACATGATACAATCATTGTCTTCCAGGAATTCATAATCTAATCTGGAAAGATAAAATAGCTATATGGGAAAAGCAATGCTACAGGGTTGTATGTAAGAAGTACTCTGACCACTCCAAATCCTAGAAATTTCAAATGAGGAAAAAATTACTATGAAGTGCCATAAGTGGAGAGATATGAGACTCAACATGGGTCTTAAAGGTAGAAATTCTAAATTTTAGTCAAAAGTCAGAGAAAATTCATAAAAAATTTAATAAGTGGAAAGGAAAAAGTAAGACGGACTTTTTCCTGACAGTTCCTGACCACATATTCAGCATTCATTTTTAGCTACCATTCTAGTCCCTTATCTATGTTAATAGATTATATATTCTAATCTGGGATTATATAAGGATAGGACAGAAATAGGAGGTTCATAAAATTGAGATGGTTTATCCATTCCAGAGAATGAAGACTATAGGAAGAGATGTCCCTTATAAAATCAGATTATGAGTAGTTGCTGGTGACCTTGAATATCAAATGATCTCATAAAATATTATCGGGGAAGGGGGTGGCAAGTTAGTTCAACAGATTGAGAGCCAGGACTAGAGATGGGAGGTACCGGGTTTAAATCTGATCTCAGACACTTCCTAGCTGGATGACCCTGGGCTAGTCACTTAACCCCTCATTGCCTAGCCCTTACCACTCTTTTGTCTTGGAACTAATACACAGCATTGATTCTAAGATAGAAGATTAAGACCTTTTTAAAAAAAGATATAATTAAGGAATGGTTTGTGAGCATTTAGAAAACAATGAAAACTAAAGAGCCTACATGCGTTCCTGAAAAACAAGCTTTGCCAAAATTAAGTTCATTTCCTTTTATGACAGACATAGTTAAAAAGACAAATAGATTATAGACAGATTAGGTCTACAGTTTAGTAAGGTATTTATCAGAATCTCTCATATTCCTGTGGACAAGGAAAGATATGATAATACAATTGATAATACTTTGTTAGATAATATGTAAATTGAGAACTGGTTGAGTTTATGTAAGGAATAAGAATTTATATCATAGATAGAGAAACAAGTCCAGAGTCAGGAAGACCTGAGAAAAAAAATCTAGTTTCAGATACTTACTAACTGTGTGACCCTGGACAAGTCACTTTACCCTGTTTGTCTTGATTTTCTTTGCTTTTTTTTTAAACCCTTACCTTCCGTCTTGGAATCAGTGCTGTGTATTGGTTCCATGGCAGAAGAGTGGTAAGGGCTAGGCAATGGGGGTTAAGTGACTTGCCAAGGGTCACACAGCAAGGAAGTGTCTGAGGCTAGATTTGAACCCAGGAGCTCCAATCTCTAGGCCTGGCCCTCAATTCACTGAGCTACCCAACTGTCCCCTTTGCTTTGTTTTCTAATCTACAAAATGAGCTAGAGAAAGAAATGGCAAACCACTCCAAAATCTTTGCCAAGAAAACTCGAAATGGCATCATAAACAGCTGGACACTGCTGAAAATGACTGAATAATAACAATAATATGGAATAAGAATAGGAATAAAAGATTAATGGAATCAAAAAGAAAGTGTCGACTAGAATGCTCCAACAGTCTTCTTTTGGCTCTGTTCTGTTAACATAGGATCATAGCTATATTCTCTACAGATAAGATAATGGAGACACAGAAAATTACATGATCTGCTCAAGGTCACACAACTAGTTAGTAACTAAGGCAGGATTTGAGCCTAAAACTTTATGACTCCGAGTGCAAGAATAAATATAAAGTCTTATAATTGGGTTCAAAATATCAATTTCCCAAGAAAATGAATGTGTGATTAGAGAACAGTCTATATAAGGGAATAGCAAACTACAGCCTGTGGGCCAAATCTGGCTGTTTTTGTATGGCCAGAGAGCAACCATTCTGAGATTGTGGGTCATCCAAAATTATACAGCCAAAAGGATTTGGCCCACAACTTGTAGTTTTTTTTATCTGGTAGTCTACATGAAAAAAAAAAATCTACCAATCAGAGAAATGTAAATTTAATATTAAATAAACAAGTTCAACATAATTCTACCACCACTCCCCTCAAGAAAAAGCAAAAGTAACTATTTTAGGCTTTTTTAAAAGAATTCTCTTATCCAAAATAAGCAAGCTAATGTTCCCTTTTTCTCTTCCATAATCAAATATCAACAGCAACATTTTTATTTTACATCAAACATTGTAAAAAGGACATTAACCAACTGAAATAAGTCCAGAGAGGAGCAATCACATTGACAGAGAAGAAGAATAGAAACTCTTCTCCAGAAGATTTGAGTGAAGGAATAGCAGCTATTTTGTACTGATGAAGAAAAGACTTGAGCATGGGGATGACTTGCTAGGTCTATCGAAGAGTTGTCATGTAAAAGGGAATTTAGGCTTATTCTGCTTGACCCCAAGACATCATGAAAAAAACATTGTGATGGGAAAGCACAAATGAATCCTGACACAGCCATGTGTATATTGAATAGAGAATAATAATTATATTTTTGCTAATATATTCATCAAAATTTGGAGTCCTTATTTTAGAGCAAGTGGAAAAACATACTCCCTTACCTCTTCTCTGGTGTAAGTAAAGAGAGATTTTTTTATTAACTTTTCTATTCCCCAGCCACAAGATTGATAAGAAATTTGTTTGATACACATATCAGTCTTATTGCTGAAAAAGATGAAGTACATGTGTTCTCAACCATTTTGTGTGTGTGTGCGTGTGTGCAGTAGACTGGGGGAGCCCATGGATCCCTTCCTCAAGATAATATTTTTAAATAAGTAGAGGCGATGCTAAATTTCAGTTAGAGCTTAGTGAAAATTAAGATGTATTTTTTCCCCTTTCAAGTTCACAGATTCCCTGAAATCTATCTATTGACCCCTTATGGGTTAATGGATTCCAAGTTAAGAAGCCTTAGCCTATTGAAGGTTTATAGGCTTCTGGCTCCAAAGACCCAACAAGAGGCTTAAAAAATTCAGGAACTGAGATTTTGAATCCTGCTCTAACTGTTCACACTAGCTGTATAATCATGAGGAAGTCACTTCATATGCCATAATTACTTCAATTTCTACATCTGAAGGACAGCTGCAGAAAGATTGGATAATCACTTCTATTTCAGTCTCTCTTTCTCATTTCAGTTATTTCCCTTCTTCATTCCTGTCCCCAGGTGGTTTGACTTGCTTTAATTAATGTTATTTAATTTGCACTTGTACCCCGAGGCCAATATGGCAAAAGATACAATTTTGTAAGTCAGGGGAAAAATAATGCACCTAAAAATATGTGTACCTTAAACTTCTGGCGAGGTGGGATACATGGATTCCTACACAGTTATAGGATTTATTAAAGGAATATCACAAAAGCAAGTGATTAAGAGAGAGCCAAGGACACACTATAAGTCAAAATAGTCAAGAATGGCCTAATGGCAACAACTTGAAGGCTAGCCTGGAAAATAAGGTTGAAAAGCAGCCAATACTGTTAACCAGAGACTAAATAACACATACTCTCTTTGTTGTCATGAGAGAAAGAAATTGGGGCCCCCCATATTAATTCTGCTATATCCAGTTTAACCTTATGCATAGAGGCAATAGGTAAGGTGCCTGCCATATTTCGAGAAGTATGAGAAAAGTTGTCTGCTCAGCCGAAAATAATCTACTTCAATAGCTGGTTTGCCTGTGGTGCCTGAAAGTTACTGACCTGATTCAGAAATAGAAAGGAGCATGGTGCAATGGACTAGGAGTCCTACATCCAAATTCTAGCTCTGATTTTAATCATCTCTGTTGCTTTGGGCCAGTCATTTAAACCTTCAGTTTAAGATTAAATGATTGGCTAGAGGCCTGAGTTTCCTGATCTTAAAAATGAGCTCTAATTATTAGAATGGTCTTCTTTAATCTACCTTCCTATAATTTCCACTCATTGGTCTTAATCCTTTTCTCTGGAGCTACCCAAAACAAATCTAATCCATCTTCCACATGAGATGCTTTCAAATATTTGAAGACAACTATCATATCTCTTCTAAATCTCCAAGATAAACACTTCTGATTCCTCCAACTAATCTCCATATGATGGGTTTTTGACCTCATCATTCTACTTTCACCTCCACAGAATGTGTTTATTTGTTCCTTCTAAAATGTGCAATTCAAAACTGAATGTAATTCTTCAGATATACAAAATAAACTAATTGACAGTTAATTACCTCAGTACAAGAGGGGCCTACAAAATAAATCCATAAAATGGTTTGCATTTCTATTGAGCAATAACAAAACAGAGGAAATGATGGAAATATCCCGCTCAGAATTACAAAATATATAAGATATCTCTTCTGCCTTGGAGTCAATACACAGTATTGACTCTAAGACAGAAGGTAAGGGTTTAAAAAAAAATTAAAAAAAATATATAAGATATCTTACAATCAACCTATGAGAACATAACCAGAGATCTGTAAGCATAATTATGAAACCCTCTTTGCAGAAATAAAGGAAGATACAAACAAATGGTGGGATATTCATTACTAACAGTTGAATAAATCCCATGTCATAAAAAATGCCAATGCAATTTAGATTAATTTATAGATTTAATACTGTCACATTCAAACTACAATTCAAACAATTTCATTTGGGGGAATAAAAGGTTTAAAATCTCTAGGGAATTAACGTTATATTTCATTTTAAGTAAGAAAGAGGAGAACATAATGCTTTTAGACTCTAATTACACTATATAATAGTAAACAAAACTATGTGATACTGGTTAAAAATAGAAAAGTAGGTCAGTGGAATAGACTAGAAAAATAGGACTAGGAAACAATCAGATTCAAATGATAATACTCCCACTTGAACTCTTCAAAATCCTTCTCATCCTCTTCTCTTTCGTCATTACTATCCTAATAAATCTCTCCTCTACTATCCTCCTTGGCAAATTTTTCCTCAGAATTACAATTTCAAGAAGAACCTAAGACATGATTCACTTCCCTCCTGTTTGGACTCTCTCAGGAGTCTCCTGCTCATCTGACACTACTTTTCCTGCACTTACCTTTCTGGTTCACCATTATGTCTTCTCTCAATAGAATGTAAGCCCATTGAATATAAAAGATGTCGTGGTAACTGGTATAGTCAATCTTCAGCATACACTTTCATGACTTCCCAGGATTCTAACCTCATTTTCACTTTTATGTTGGCAACTGTATACATTCTCAGCCATGTGAGACAGAGAAAAAAGTGAGAGCTATGATGTGGACAATTTGTATTCTACTAGATGCTTCACTAACATTCATCCTGCCACTGTAAATATTTCCCTGAGTATTTGTTACATATTTTCATTGTTTGCCTTTAAAACTCAAATCTTGTGTTGTTTCCTCAAAGCTTATTGAGAACCCTTTGAACTCTAAGATGATGCTGAAACCTCACCAGTCTCAGCATCTACTGATAGCAGTGACTAAAGTTCTACCAGCCTCTCCCTTGGTTTTCAAAGGGTGGCCAAGATAAAGAGGTTTATGGCAGTATAGTATCCAGTAGAGCATGCTCACACCACCATCTGACATAATGGGAGGTAAGATTCAGACTAAAAAATGTTTTCATTTTAAGGATTTTATTTCCTGTACATTATTTGTGGTAGGATATCTAGTTAGCACAATGGATAGAGCACATGGCTTGGAATCAGGAGACTCACCTTCATGAGTTCAAATCTGGCTTCAGAAATTTACTAGCTATGTGATCCTGGACAAGTCACTTAACCTTGGTTGCCTCAGTTCCTCACCTGTATAGTGAACTGGAAAAGGAAATGACAAACCACTCCATTATCTTTGTCAAGACAATCACAAATGGTACCACAAAGAGTCAGACAAGTCTGAGGCTGCTCTACAAAAACAACAGAATTTATTGTAAAAAAAGAATATTGCCTGAAATTAATATTTGTTTATCTATTCAAATGTTAGTACAAAAGGTCATAGAATCCTAGAGAATTACTAAAGGGAAAAATGTTTTGCATGTTACCAATTTTATTTTGACTCCTGCATTTTACAGATTGTTTCATAATTACTGTGTTAGGAAAAGAACATATTATCAGGAGTAATGTTTTTATTATAAAAAATTCTAAGCAAAAAAAGTGTATTTTCAGCAATCTCTAGCAAAAGACTATACCTTTTGGTGGTCCCAGGAATCTAACTTCCTACTTCCCATAGGTTCCATGTATCAACATTTGAGTTTTTTTAACTTTTACATCACTTTCTAGGAAAAATACCACTGTGAAAGTTGAGGATTAGCTATATTTGTCTGGTACAGTGTCCAAAAGTAAGCATTTAATATGTAACTACAAACTTGGGAAAAGACCTTTCACTCAATAAGAACTACCAGGAAAACTAGAAAGAAATTTGACAAAAACTAGGTTTCGGTGAATATTGAATAACATTTATATAACAAATTCCTCACATCGTTTTTTGGGAAAAGGAAAATGACAATAACAGTGGAATAGAAAGAAATGATAAAACATAAAAGTTTGACTACATAAAATCTAGAAGTATTTGAACCAACAAAATCAATGAAAATGGAGGCATCTGGGTGGCTCAGTGAATTGAGAGCCAGGCCTAGAGACCCTAGATTCAGATCCTAGAGGTCCTAGATGTCGATGGTGCTGCGATCTGGTCGGAAGCCACATTGTAATTCAGGCAGGTTTTGCTCTGAAACAGATGACAGGAGTCTGTTGAGCATAACACGGGCGAGGATCTTTCCAGCAGTGGAGAGTAGTGAGATGCCTCTGTAGTTGTCACAGGCTGCTCAGGAGCCTTTGTTCTTATATAGGGCTACGATGGAGGCATCTCTGAGTTCTGGGGGCATGTCTTCCTCTTCCCATATGCTGGTCAGCACTATGTGGAATGCCTGGAGCGCCTTTCCATTTAAGTCCTTGTACACCTCGGTTGGGATCCCGTCTTTACCGGGTGCCTTGCCTGCACTCATTTGTTTAATGGTTTTTTGGACTTCCTCTATTGAAGGAGGGACATCAAGTTGTTCAATGGAGTGGTTTTGGGGGATCTGGTCAAGGGCGCTTTGGTCGACTGAAGAGGGTCGGTTGAGAAGCTGACTGAAGTGTTCTTTCCACCTGTTGCTGAAGCCTTTTTTATCTTTTATGAGAGTGTCACCGTCAGAGGATAGCAAGGGAGTAGTGGTGGGTTTTAATGGCCCATAGACAGTCTTGAGGGCACTGAAAAATTGTTTGTAGTTTTTCATATCAGCAAACCGCTGGATTTCTTCTGCCTTTTTTTCCCACCATAGGTCTTGCATCTTCCTGATCTCACGCTGCACCGTGGCTTAGAGAGACTTGAATCTGTCCTTTTTAGGAGCAGAGTTTGGGTTATTTTGCCACTCCATAAAGGCTTTGTTCTTCTTGCTCAATAGGTCTTCAATAGCAGTGTTGTTCTCGTCGAACCAGTCCTGGTGGTTGCATTGTTTTGGGCCTAGGACTGCCTTTGATGTTTCCTTCACTGAGTCTCTGAACTGGTTCCATTTGTCCGTTGAGCTTCCAGTGAGTGGTCCCTTGGCAGACAGCTTGTTGTCCAGGCAGGACTGGAATGTTTGCAAATAAGATGGATCTCTAAGATGACTCACGTTGTAAAATGCACGAACTGTCTGGGCATGTTTTGGATGGCGAGGCGCAATGCGCATTTGAAGAGTCACTCTAACCAATCAGTGGTCTGTCCAGCATTCAGCTCCTCTCATGGCTCTGGTGATCTGTACATCCTGGATGTCTCACCGGCGTACAATGATGTAGTCAATGAGATGCCACTGTTTTGATCTTGAGTGCATCCACGTTGTTTTATATTTGTTCGCCATTCTGAACACAGTGTTCGTGAGTGTGAGTTCAAACTCTGAGCATTTGCTGAGTAGCAGTAGGCCGTTGTTGTTCATTTTGCCCACGCCGTGTTTGCCGAGCACTCCTTTCCATCTTTCATGGTCCTGGCCCACGCGGGCGTTGAAGTCTCCCAGTAGTATCAGCTTGTCATTGGTGGGCACTGAGTGCAGGACGGCACTCAGGTCAGAGTAGGACTGCTCGATGGTCTCCTCTGTGCTGGTCAGTGTCGGGGCATATGCGCTGATGATTGTGGCATGCCGGTCTTTGCTGAGAGGCAAACGGATCTTCATGAGCCTCTCGCTGATGCCCACAGGCAAGTCTGGCATCTGTTTGATCAAACTGGTCTTGATAGCCAGGCCAACACCATGGATTCTGTCTTCACTTGTGGCTCTACCTTTCCAGAAGAAGGTGTATCCAGTGGTGGGTTCGCTGAGTGATCCCTCTTCTGGTAAGCGTGTTTCGCTTAAGGCTGCGATGTCGATGTTATATCGCGGCAGTTCTTTACCGATTAGAGCTGTTATTCTCTCAGGTCTTGGGGTAGTCTCTCTGTCAAGTAATGTCCTGATGTTCCATGCTCCTAGTAGGAGTTTCTTTGTATTTTGTTTCTTTTGATTTTGACCGCTTAAAGGGATGACCCACCAGCCGCGGTGTGCTGACCGGGTGTTTGTAGGGCAGGCAATATTTGGGACACCTTTTCTAGTCCCCTCCCTTGATTAGGGTGAGCAGTGCTGTCCTAGAGAGGGCTGCTCAGTCGCCCAGGAGGTTGCCGAATGTCCCTGCTGCCCACAGGGCCGAGCGACCACTGGTCCGTGGGCCGCCTACGTGCAGGATCGTGTCTACAACTGCAAGTGGCCACCTCCACCTGTTGGGTTGCCACTCCCACCATCGCCGCAGGTCTTGAAGAGGGTGGACGGGGTTAGGATAGATGAGTGTGCACAAAGATACTTGTGCGTGAAAGAGATTTAAGTGGAAAAGCCGATGCACAGAGACAGTCCCACCCTCTCGGCGTTGGAAGCCTGGGTCCAGTGGCATGAAAAATTGTTATGTCTGGAGACTTCCTCAGATGCATTGGATGGCCGTGTTGTCCTTTGTGCTCCAACACACCCTAAGCACTCCACAGTGCTTTGCTGCGTCGCCCTCTCAGCCGTTGAACCTTCTTATTGGTTTCTTCTGCCTGTTCTGCCAAACCAGTCTTCACATGCTGGGTGAGCAAAGCCCTGGTTCACCAGGGGTCGATGACCCGATGGCTACCCTCACAAGGTTTGGCCGGCCTGTCGAAGCCATTACCCGGGGTGTGGCCGCTGCCACATGCTAGCAGCTACTGGGAGCCACAAGTGAGAGCTGGGTGTCAGGTGGGGGTCAGAGGCTGGAGAGCTGCCCTAGGAGGGCATGACAAGCCCTCCATACCAGAGATACTGCCCCTCCCTGAGCACCCCATACACCCCGCAACAAATAAGAGAAATGAAAATATGCACAGCTCTGAAATTTTACCTCCCTTGCAATAAATATATCAGAAAGGATAAAAAAAGACAAAAATGATAAATATTGGAAGTATCCTAATAAAATGTTGGTGAATTTGATGAACTAATTCCAATCATTCTGAAAAACAACTTGGAATTATTCAAGAAAATCCATGAAATTATTTAGACACATTGGATCGAAGACCCCACTAGTGTATTTTGCCAAAGACAGAAAGTTTTCATAGATTCTTACACACTACTCATAGGAGCATCTTCATGATAGAACATTTCATTTGGTTTTGTTTTACATTTCTTTTTTGTTACAAGGGAAAACTTACTGAGGGCAGATCAGATAATGAGGGAAAGGGAAATATGTTAAATTCATGATAAAAGTAAAAAGAATTATCAGGATTATAAAGCTTGTCATAGTTGTTTTTCTCTATAATGTTGTAATTATTGTATAATTTGTTCTGAAAGCTCTATCTATTTTTTCTCTGCATCAAAGTTCACAGAGATCTTCCCTGTTTCCTCTGAAACTTTTCAGGTGAACTATTCTAGTGATCTTAGGAAAGTCATATATATATATACATACATATATGTATGTATATATGTATATATATATATATATCTCATATGTATATAATTTCCTTCTCTAGAAAAAAATGAAAATGATTCACTAGTTTCCTTCCAATTCTAATTGTGTTTCTTTGAAATACAGATATTTTTGGCTTCAAAACAGAAAATACTAGTTATCAAGTCAATTTTGACTTGACCACAAATAACCAGAGAAAATGAAATTTTCTATGTTTCCTCTTCAGTTAAAAAATGAGCCAGGTGGCTCAATAGGAGAGAGAGTGGGGGAGAGAGCCAGGTATAGAAATGGGACATCATGAGTCTGGTCTCAGATACTTCCTAGCTGTGTGACCCTGGGCAAGTCATTTAACTCCCATTGGCTAGCTCCTACTACTCTTCTACCTTAGAACTAATATTCAGTATCTATTCTAAGGCAGAAGGTAAGGATTTTTAAAAAATTAATTAGTCCCATGTTATTTACAAACTCAGATTATAAACTCCTTGGGAAAAGAGATTATGTCTTGTTTCATCTTTGTATCCCCAACACTTAGCAAGGTATGTTATACATAATAGTTACTTGAAGAAAAAAGTTTTGAATTAATTAAACTCTAGGTTTTAAAGCCAAATTCACAGAATTTTCTTATCAACTTCCTCAGTATCTTCCCTGTAACATCATTTTATTATTTTCATTTTTTCAATATTTTTACATCTGTTCTTAGTCCCATACCAAAAAAAAAAGTCAAGGAACCTAAGACCAGTCTCAGTCTTAACAACCAAAAAAAAAAGAAAATTTTATATATATATATATATATATATACACACATGTACCTATTCTCAAGCATTTCTACTCCATGTTCACCTTTCATAATCTCCCAGTTTCACAGGTGGTTCCTTTTTCTCTGTGGTCACTTATGTCAAATAATTTGAAAACTCATTCTCTTTCTCTTTTCTCTCAAAGGTTGAGACCTTCGCCCAGGGTCTGCAGGGAGCATTAATATTAAGGTGCCAGAGAAGGATGCTTGGTTCTCTCCTCTTTTGCCTTTGTTATTTTTCTCTGTTTGGGCCACAGAGGGCCCTGGCAGGGAGCAGAGATAGAGTAGCTGGCCTTTTTTTTTTTTAACTTTGCCCATTGAATATTTATCATGCAATGGATTCTACCTCAACAATCAGCCTAGGGAATAAAAATAGTTCCACAGCCAGCTCTCTGCTGGTAGATAGAAATCCAAACCGCCATATGAGGAGAGTTTTTCCTACTGGGTGAGGTGAAGACAAGCAGCTTGATTTCCCTCCACACACATCCGTGCTCTGAGCTGATGCCTGTCAAACCAGCCCCCGGTTAAGTGGCAAGAGCAATCCAACTTCCTTTCCCTAAAGGTAACTGTCCTCATTACAGAATCGAATGAACTCTGGGTGCATAATAGAATCTTCCTTAAAATATTCATCATCTGACAGTTGATATTTCAGCCATATTTGCCTTAAACACTACATTGGGGGAAGCCTAAGCCCCAGCATTCAATTAACGTGTATTTTGCTCACCTTCTGAAACCATTTTCCAAGTCCCAATCATTAAACATTCATGTCACTATGTATGTAATATGGCGGTCTCCTATTAGCTCTCTGAGCCAGGCAGGCAAGCAGGACACAACTCTCAGAGGGTATACCCAAGACCAGGAACAGATATGTTAACATGTTGTGGGTGGGATGGAAATTTTCATTTTTTTCCACAGAAAAAAATACAAACACTCTTGAAGTGAGCCATGTCATCTAAGAAGGATCGAGGCCTTTGATAAGTATCAGAATTAACATTGTGCTTTAGGTCACTTTTTTGCCAGAGGGAATAGAAGAGGCCACAGGGCAAAGTAACAACAGTCCTGATTTTTCCACCGCTTCCTGTTAGAAGGAAATCAAGAAAGCCAATGGTATTCATGTGGATTACACATAAGTACATAAAGATCCTTGGGAAGGAGATCTTGAACAACAGTGGAGACTGTTGGTTTTGTTTGTTTATTTGTTTTAACCGAAGAATTTTTATTTTAATCACCATATGATCCAACAAAAATTATCCAACTACGGGTGCATGTCAGTTAAGACCATCTCCATAGTTTTAAACAGATCTCTAACACACACACACACACACACACACACACACACACAGAGTCTAAAAGAAATCATTTCCCTTCTGATTGATTTTGGCACTTCCTAGATGAGTAGATATTCCATTTCAGGGAGAGGTGACCAAAAACAAAACAAGCCCTTTGGTCATGAGCAGAAAGGAGTTGGATAATTGTAGCCTACTTGCTAATGGCCATTTGCCCGTGGCCCCAAAAACTACCACATAATTGGAACCAGGTCTGCCTGTCATTTGTGACTCAGTCTTCCGAGATTTGGGTTAAACTCAGCACTGACATCTTCAGATGCATTTTCAAACAGATCCAAACCTTTTTGGTCTACGAATAAGCTTGAAAATGTCACCAAACTAGACTTATATGCAACGTTTCCAGTACTTGTGCTTTCAAAACAGGTTGGACAAAAGCAAACACAAGAATAGACCTTGTGGTCATCCAGAACTTTCTCTTCCAGTCCATCATGTAAACATTGGTCTAACTCCCTCAGAAATTTTCTTGAGAATAGCTAGAGAGTGGAAAGATGAATTATAATAAGACCTTAAAATCTGCCTAGTCCCCTCACACTTTTCCAAAGGACTTTCACACATTAGTCTCATTTTGACCCAGCAACAGCTATGTGAGATGAGCAAAGAGTGGTTACTAACTTGTACATTTTATATATGGAAAGGCACCGTGGTATTGTGCATAGAGGGATGGCCTTGGAGTCAAAAAGATCTGTGTTTAGAACAAGGTTACCCTTGTTCTAAAAACATACTAGATATATGACCACAGACAAGATATTTTTTACCCCTGCAAACCTATATCTCAGATGAAATGTCAGTCTGTATAATCTGGAAGTAGTTTCCACACTGGAAGTTTTCCACATTTATGAAATCACAGGTCTGGGCCTTCCCTTCTTCTACCCAACAACAACAACAAAAAGATGAATATATGAATTAAATTAATGCTGAATCACACAATCAGTAAGCCATATCAACACTTATTATCAAAAGAGAAATTATTAAAACCTGGATTTATGAGCAACCAAACACCCTCAACCTTCTCCACTCAGCACTCTATAGCTGAGTCCAAAAAAGTTTCTCCTACATATTTAAACATGACTCTATACCTTGGGACCTATGTAATCCCTAAGCTAGGGAAATTCAACAGATTCCTTTAACTGGATGCTCACCATCAACCAATTAGACTTTTATTTGGGCCAGACTTTGCTGTTAATATTATTATTTGGGGGGTTGGGCTTTTCAACCAAGGGTCATAGTTTTACTATCAGTCCTACTGGAAGGGGTTTATGCTTCTTTGCTTTACAATGGACAAGACTTTTGCTGTTAAGCTTATTCATAGTTTTTTTTTTTTCCCTCAGGTATAAGAGCTGGTTATTTGTTCTTTTTGATCTTACAACCCTCATTTTGTCCACAATTTTTGTCATTGTCTCTATGTTGTTTGCCTCCCAAATCCTTGGCTTAGTCCCATTCCCAGTACCCCAGTTCCAGGGGAACTAGGTTCCTATCTTCCTCTCTTCAGTTTTCCCAAGGATTCATACCTCCAAGGTAAAGAGATTAAGTCCCTGTAAACACTTCCTACAATTAAAATATGCACACATGGATCTCTAGATCCTTCTTCCATATTTCTAAAACATAAATCTCATTCCACCCATCTGGATCTGCCTGTCACATACTTTTGGATATCCATGACCTTGTGCTGTTGTCCATCCCTCATTTTCAAAGAGGACCAACGGTATCATGGGACAAGGTGTTGACTTGCATGTAAATTGAATTTCAGTGAGGCAGAGTTGCACAAAGTCATCAGCTTCACTCTCTCTTCTAGAGTCATCCAAGTCCAAAGGCAAGACAAAAGTCATGATGGCTGGTGATGGCTTGCAATGAAATAAATGGCCTTGGCATCTTCAATATCTGACTAAGTTCCAAGAGCTCCACAACCCCTGCTTCATCCACCTTCATGACCATTGGAACAAACTGTTCTCATCTATCCATTTCTCCAGGGAGAGTCTTCACATGCCTATAGTAAATATTTTCCTAATTCACTGATGGATTCAAGGTCTCTTGGTTACCCTCAATCTGGTTTAGCCATCTGCTAAAATGCTCTGCATACTCCAGCTTCTTGGACCTATAGGTTAGAGTTAGGTGAAAGGTGGACACCAAAGGTGAATGAAAGCTCTGAAAAGGACTCATACTCCTCATACCAAAGGTCCTCTCTGAACACCCACATGTCCCAACTAGAGCATTATTGCCTTCTTGAATGGACTTCCACTTCTTATCTTATTGTACACATTTCTCTGGTGTCCTTCCCTGACACTGCAGATGGAGATCTTCTTTGTGTCCTGGTCATCTAATCTGACTTGTCTATCTTCAGAGCAACCATAAGACCACAGGATTCAGAAGTAGAACTAAAAGAGCACTAGAATCTTATTAGCTCATCCGATAGATCACAAAACTGGACTTAAAGAGGCTGTGACCCTACAGAGTTAATATTCAAGACTAAGCCACTTGATTCCAAATACAACTAACAATGTAGCATAGTCTAAAGAATGGTAGACTTGGAGTCTGGATAACTGGGATTCAATGACAAGTCACCCTCACACAGCCTTCATTTTCTTCTCTGTAAACTAAAGATAACACTGGTACTAACTAAACTGGAATAGTGGTTTTAAGAAGAATACTTTGTAAACCTTGGAGTGCTATATGTTATTACTAGATTCTGATTATAATCAGTTGAATGACCATGTCAGATCTTTACCAGGTCACATTAGAATGAAAGCTCCTTGAGGGCAGGAACCATTTCACTTTGGTCTTTGTATCCACAGTGCCTAGCACATAGACTGGCACAGAATAAACATTTAATAAATTCTTGCTGAATGTAACTGCTGAATGATGTCTATCAAGCCCTGGTAATAGCATCCATGGCTTCTATAGGTCAAATAAAATATTCTTCCTCCTCCCTATACCTGTGATGTTTTCCAAATTTAAAGTTTTGGATGGGCAATCAAGAGGTACAAAAAGTATTCTTGTTTCTTTGTTCCTAGGGAAAAGAACTATAAGCAATAGATGAATGTTGCGAAACTTTGATTTCTGTAAAAAATTACTAATAGTTATCTTCACTGCAGAAAGGTAATTCTTTTACATTTCCCCAAGTAATTCACCACAGCACACACCCCAGTGGCCATTACAAACCTTTTCATCCATCCTCCAGCCCTCCACTTTCCCTCTCAGCTAAAGACCTTACCTCAGGTTGCACCAGAAAAATTAAGGCTATCTATGGAGTTCCTTCTCATTTCCCCTTCTTCATTTCACATAACTCAAATATCTACCTTCTTCACCTTATCTGTACCCTTGTCCCCATACCCTTCCATCTTCTGAAAATTGCTCCCACTGCCAACCCTAATGTCTCTCAAATCTTCAACCTCTTCCTATTCATTAGTACCTTCTCTGCTTTCTGAAAACATGCCCACATCTCCTTCATTTTCAAAAAACCCTCATTTGAACTTATCAACAGCATTAGTTTATCTTCCTAAAGCATTCTTTCCCTTTGCTGAATCTCTAAATAAAACCATCCAAGTTGGATAGATCCATGTCCTCTCTTTATTTTCAATATTTTTCCCAAATACATGTAAAGACAATTTGTGATACTAGTTTTCTAAAATTTAGTACATTTTCTCTTTTCAAACTCATTTCTATATTCTATGAAATCTGGCTTCTAGCCAAATCATTCAACTGAAACTGCTTTCATCAAATTTACCAATGATCTTTTAATTTTCTAAATATAATATAATGGACTTTTCTCAGTTTTCATCCCTCATTACCCCTCTCCAGCCTTCAACACTGTTGATACTTTTGGATTCTCTATTCTACAAAGTTTTTGTTTTCTCAAGGATTTCCCTCCAACTTGTATTATCACTCCTTCTAAGTTTCCTTTTCTGGATATTCATTCAGTTACTGCTAAGTATCTATGGATATCTGCCAAGGCTCCATCCTTCTCTTATCTCTGTTGTTAATTAATCATGTCAGTTGTGTCTGATTCTTTGTGACCCCATTTGGGATTTTCTTGGCAAAGGTACTGGAGAGGTTTGCCATTTCTTTCTCCAGCTCTCATTTTACAAATGAGGAGACTGAGGCAAATGACTTTCATGGGGTCATATAGATATAAAGGGTCTGAGGTCAGATTTTCAATCAGATCTTCTTGACTCAGTCTAGCACTCAATCCACTGTGACACCTAGCTGCCCTCTATACTGTCTTACTTAATGATCTCATCAATTTCCATATATACAAGAACTATCTGTATGCAGATGTTCCCAGATCTACATCTAATCCTGATCTTCCTGAGTTGGCATCTCACATTGCCAATCTGCCTTTTGAACATAGAAATTTCAAGTTCCACAGGTATTTCAAAGATTTCCAAAAGAGAATTTGTTGTATTTCCCCTTTCCAACTTTCCTATTACTGAGAAATACCCCATCATCCTTCCAGTCATACAGTCAACTCCTCACTCATATCTAATCTGTTGTCAAGTCCTGACAGTTCTACCCTCATAGCACCTCTCATATATCCTCATAAAGTTCCTACTATGGGACAAACTGTCATCATGTCATGCCTTGACTGTTGCTACAACTTTCTTATTGGTCCCCCTGATTCATAATCCTGCCAAAGTGATTCTCCTAATGTGCAAATCTGACCACATCACTGCTCTACTCAATAAATTCCAGTGATTCCTTACTATCTCCCAAATAAAAATTAAAATTCTTTTTGTAATTGTCTCTTTCCTTTTCAGTCTTCTCATATGTCACCCTTCTCTGTATATTCTAACGATACTGATTTATGTGTTATCCCTTTACATATGACACTCTCTCTCTCTGCTCCCTGGATTTTTCCTCATGCCTAGAATCTCTCCTTCCTCTAACCTCCTTGTTTCCCTAGTTTCCTTCCAGACTTGACTCAAATCCCACTATCTAGATAGCCTTTCCTGGTCTCCCTCTTCCTTATCTTCTAATTCCTCTGTGCATATATTTTCTGTATATATAGTTATTTTGAATTTGTCATCCATTAGTCTGTGAACTCCCTGAGATCAGGTGCCATGTCCTCCTGATCTCTCTCACACACACACACACTTTTGTTATATCATAACCACTTAACCCAGTATCTTTAAAAGTTTAATAAATGCTTCTTGATGACTTGATTTTCTAAAATT
Organism: Monodelphis domestica; assembly: GCF_027887165.1. Classification (NCBI taxonomy): domain Eukaryota; kingdom Metazoa; phylum Chordata; class Mammalia; order Didelphimorphia; family Didelphidae; genus Monodelphis; species Monodelphis domestica. The sequence goes on from NC_077231.1 coordinate 249,059,870, forward strand.
AGGATAACTTGCCTCCCAGGAAAAATGATTCTTTCTCATTTGATGTCTTCAAGCAAAGGTTAGATAATCATTTATCCAATATATTGTAAAGGGATTTCTTGTATAGTTTAAAATAAATAAAACTTGAGTTTCTTTCCAACTCTGGATCTATTGCCCTTTCATGGCCCTCCAAATTGCATCTATAATTTTATATTAATATCTAGTGATGTGTATACACTAAAATATGTGTGTTGTAATGAACAGGTCAAATAACTTCTTAATCATCATGTTAGAGACTTTTTTCTACACTGACAATAACCAATATAGGTCAGATCAGTGAACAGGTTCTAAACATAGCCAATCATATATTCTCCTCTTCCTCCTCCTCTTCTTCTTCCTCCTCCTCTTCTCTCTCTCTCTCCGTATATATATATACATATAGATATATAGTCCATGAGGATATTGTGAGCCTCTGTTAAATATCCTGTTGAAATCTAGACATCTGTGTTTTCTAGTATTCTGTAGCATCAAGTGGCTCAGTTAGGAAAAGAAATAAGAATCTCTCTCAAGTCTTGTATAATGGATCACAAGAATAATCTTTTCACTTTATTAGTGCTCACCAACTATCCCTTTAAAAACACATCAGAGAAATCAACCTCATTGACCCCTAATTTGAAGAATACACATATCTACCCTACTTGAAAACTGGAGCATTTGCCTGCTTCCATTCCCCTGTCTATAATATAAGATTGGAAGCAAAGACTATCTTAATTTTCTCTTTGCCACCCTTGACCACTTAGTAGAGTGTTTTGCACATAGTAAGCACTTCATAAATTTTGGTTTCATTCATTTAGTTCTCTCAATCAACAATATTCCCAAATAATTACTCTGGGAAATTTAAGGATCTCGTATGCAATATCATTTAGCGATCTCATTGGACTGTTTTCAATACCCTTGGATTTGGCAGGGGATAGTTGGCATGGTGAGTTGAGAATGCTGGCCTCAACTCAGGAATACATGAATTCAAAATCAGCTTCAGACACTTATTGGGTGTGAGCCGTTGAGCAAATCATCTAACTTCTGGTGGCCTCAGTTTTCTCAACTATAAAAAGGAGATAATAGATAGCACTTCCCTCCTAGGTATGAGGATCAAGTGAGATAAGATTTGTATAGTGCTAATCCCAATTCCTGGCAAATAATAAATGTTATATAAATACTAGCAGTTATTACTATTACTGATCTTAGGTTTGTTTGTTTTTTTTCAGACAAGATAACTTAACCTCAAAGAGAATAACAAGTAACTCTTCTTCCAACCTTTCATTTATTTTAAGTTTAAATTTCCTACTGACCTTTTCTGTTCTATCATTTATAGTCTGAATATCATTTCTTTATTAGAGAAAAGTTGTTTTTAACTTTGTTTCCTCCAAAATCTAGAATGGAGATATATTATATATTTATTCAATAAATATTGATTAAAATGAATTAATCTGAAGTTTTGTTTCTATCTGTGGAATTTCACTACTCAAAAATCCCTGGGATAACTTCTAAACTCCTAAATCTAGCATAATAAAAGTTAACATTCTTAGAGAGCTTTAAAGTCCGAGAAGTACTTCACATATATGTTCGCAATTAATTCCTACCATCAACCCTTTGAGGAAGATGCCTTTATTTTCCCCATTTTACAGATGCAGAAAAAGAGTCGGAGGTTAAATAGTGTTCCCAGGGTCACACAGCTAGGAAGTGTCTGAAAGCATCTAGACTCAGCAAAATCTAGCCTAAATCTCTACTTTTGCTCAAGGCTTTCTCGTTACTCCCTTTTAGAAACATTGCATTTCAGCCAAACTGGTTTGCTATAAGTTTCCAGAATATATCTTCTGTACTTCCATTTCCCCAATTTTTCCAATTTCCTCTGACCCCTCCTTCTTGCCTAGTGAAATACCAGCACATTTATAATGCCTTTAAATTGACAAAGTACGTAACTTTCATTACCCCATCTGCCCCACAGAACAACCCTGTGAATTAGATACTGTGGCTATTATTATTCTCATCTTACTGAGAAGAACATTGAGGACTCTCATGCTGATTTAACCCAGATCAATTTACCTTCAGGTCCAACACTGGATCTACTAAAGCCATACTCTAGAATCATCTTAGGGAGTCCCATTTAGAACACAAAGCCTCATTTGACCATAGTGTTCTTGCCTCCTCACAAATAATAGAAATATTAATAAATCACATTTTACGGTGTCTTAATGCTCATAAAGCATTTATTTCCCTTACAAACCTCTAATATAGGCAACACTGAACCAGAGAATGTATTGTTGCTCTAGCTTACTTGGGACTAGGATGGCTAGGTGTTATGATGGATAGAATGTCGAGTCTGGAATCAGGACATCATCTACCTGAATTCAAATGCAGCTTTAGATATTTCCTGGCTATGTGACCCTGGGCAAGTCACTTAACCCTGTTTACCACAGTTCCTCATCTATAAAATGAGCTAGAGAAGGAAATGGTAAATCAATCCAGTATCTTTGCCAAGAAAACCCCAAATGATGTTGCAAAGATTCAGGCACTACTGAAAATGACTGAACTTGGCACTCATATATAATCATGTGTGACTGGTATATATACGCACATATATATGTATTATTTCTATGCACAATGTACATTTTCATAGAAATGTATGGGTATATATGTACACAAAGGGATCCACTGGAGAGGGAAATGCAAATCACTCCAATATCCTCTCCAAGAAAGCCTCATGGTTAGCTATGGTCACAACTGAATATAGTTGGTCACAGTTGAATGGCTGAATAGTAAAATATGCACACACATATATGTGTGTGTGTTATATCTGTGTTTATATACATTTGACACGTATCGTATAACATGGATGCCAATGGAAAGTGTGTCGGGTCCAATCTGTTTTAGCTACAGGCTGTAACTCAATTTTATGATGCTCTGGTGTAAGCTGTATGTCTGGATATTTGCAACTTTTTATCTATTTCCTCTTTTGACATATGCTTTATGTTTCTAGACCACCAGCATTCCCCAAAACCCACATTAATTGCTAGTTTTATAGTCATATATGTCTAAATGATAGGGATGCCAGATTACTTCCAAATGAAAAACACATCCAAATTTAATGAAGTTCAAAGGGAGAAATGTTTATTTATGGATTAAAGTATAAAAAGATCTGTTGTTCAAAGTTATTGAAATACTGACAGCTCCTCCTGGCAGGGGGAGGGAGCGTGAGTAGAGAAAAGCAATGGAGAAAGACTATAGTTCTTCTCTGATGCTGGGAGTGAATCAACGATCCAGGCAGACAAATAAAAGACTCCTGGGTCTTTTGACACCAGTTGAGAACAGAGATGCTATATGACTGAAGTCTGGAGAAGGGAGAGGATGCCTCTGGTAAAAGGGAGGAGGTTTTATACTGTCAGCTCATCACACGTCTGCAGGGGGATGTCTCGACATGTCTTGAGTAGCAGAGCATATTTTTCCCTTTGGGGCACAGCTTTGCTAGTTGTTGAACTTCAATGATATCATTTAACATTCACAGGGTTGTTAGGGTGGAGGGCACATGGTAGCTAAACTATAAGGACACCACTGAGCCTTATTTCCATCTCCTTTATAGTATTGGAGCCCCTGATTCTGCTTGAAAGTGTTTACAGATAATCATGTTTTCTGAAGAAGAAAAAACTGGATCACTTTTTTTTAATCTTTCAGAGTTTGAAACTTGTTTGCAAATATTTCATGTCCTTAATGCCTTCTTAACAAGATCTTTCATCTTTCAAAGATCCCTGCTATCATTCAGGGCAGCTTTACAATTACCTTACACAGATAGGGGCCTGAATTGGTCTACTTGATGTTCCCCAACTTAATATTTCATTATCCAATGCTGTGCCTTCCCATACACTACTCCCTCACCCCACACCTGGAATTCACTTCTACCTCCTCTCTTCCTCTTGGAATCCTTAGTTTCCTCTAAGACTAGACACATGTGCCATGTCCTGACATACTCTATTGACCAGTTCTTGAGGTCCTCCACTACAAGAAACCTTTTTTGATTCTCTTTGTTATTCTCTCCCTCCTCTTTAAATTATCATGTAACTACCTATGTGTTTACAATGGCATCCTAGTCAGTACAGTGAATACAACACTATGCTTGGGATCAGGAAGACTCATCTTCCTGAGTTCAAGTCTGGTATCATGCTTGCTAGCTGTGTGAATCTGGGCAAGTCACTTAACCCTGGTTTGCCTCAGTTGCTCATCTGTAAAATGAGAAGGAAATGTAAAACCATTCCTGCATCTTTGCCAATAGAAACCTAATAGAGTCACAGAAAGTTGGACATTTCTAAAAATGTCTGAACAATAACGAATCCCCAGTAGAACATTAACTCCTTGAAAGCAAAGAATTTTTTATCTATATCTCCACCAGTCAATACAGTGCCTTGAACACAGTTGATGCTTAATACCTGCTTGGTAAATTATTGAGAGTTATCTTCTTCCAATTATATCTTTAGATCCTAGAATTTAGAGCTAGAATGATCATAGGATCATACATCTAGAGCTAGAAGCAATCTAAGAAGCTACCTAGTTCACTCTTCTACTTTTACAGATGAGAAAACAAAGTGTTTAAGACAAAGGGAACATAGGAAGAACATGGAGATCATCTGTCCCTAAATGTCTCATTTCATAGATGAGGAGATTAAAACCCAGGAAAATTAAGCAACTTCCTCAAAGTCACACAAAAAGTCATAACAGAGTTAGAGTCAATGACTGACTCCAAATCCAGTGTCCTTGACAAATGACTGTTCCTTTCATGGTACCTCAGAATGCCCATGGATTGAAAACTGGTACTTAATTCACAATTTCTTTTTTTTTTTTTTTGCAGATCTTCATCTTTGTCTAGACGTGAGTAAGCTTCTTTGCCTTCTTGATATTTTTTTGTCCTTCTAGAACTGTCTTACTTTTGTCTGTTTTTCTAGCACCTACAATAGCCCCTGAAATGTAATAAAGAGTGGTGCTTAATAAATTCGAGGAGGGATTTTTTTTTGGTTGATTGGCTTTTTTACTGATCCACATTCCACATTCTTTTACTCATAAACCATCCTCCCTTATCAAACCCAAGCAGAACATGGGTCCCAAAAGAGATATCAATACTTTTTTATTTGAGCATTAGAACATCTCTTGGACTTACTAAATAGAATTTCCATGCTGCTTCTCTTTCAGGCAAAATGCCATTTTTGCCAAGACTAAAACCCCTCAGATAGTAAAAAAGCTGAGTCTGGAACAAAAATACCAAATTACAAGAAAATGTATACGTGATTCCAACCCTTGTTGAAACAGGTCAGTGCAGCATTTGCTCATTTGGAATGACAGGAGAATTGGCATTAGTCTTTTGTAATATCATTTTAATTTTTTTAAGGTTGAAAATATCCCTCTTCACCTGCATTGGTAAGAAAACAGTCTGGTACAACTAACCCTCTGGCTAAAAAAAAAAAGTATTTATTTAAATGCAGGCTCAGAAACCCTATTCAACTGCATTGAATTTAGAAGATGATAAAGATCAAGCCTTCTGCCATTGCTAAATGAAAGGGTTCAATTTTAACCCCTTTAGGTCATCATGATGCATTGTCCTTGACATCTTGGCTATACTTTATCCCATTGAGAGTTTAACAATACTTCATTACAGAACAGTTATTTTTATAAAACCAACTGAAGTTGGAAAGACTGGTGAATAGAGAAATTAGCTAGCTAGGATCTATTCAATCCTATGAAAACAAATAGGGGTTTGCTAATTAACTGGTCTGAAAAAGGTGTCACACACCTGAGGTGTTAATAATTATTGGTCTCTAATGGTGCTAATTTAGTGATTATAAGGTTACAAGTTTCTGTTTATTTCTCCAGTGTTGAACACTAGCCAGTGTGGATGCCAACTATAATATTTATATGTGACACACAGTCCTGAAACTGTCCTTCCACCTGCTGCCTTAGGCAGGAGTGTTTACTAAGGTGGGGCACCATTAACAAAAAAATAAAGACTTGTTTTCCTTGTTGCACTCTTAGTTTCTAGGCCAAGAACAGAAGCACTGGTCACACCAAAGTGTGCAGAAGAAAGGATTTCACAAAGATAGAAGCTTACTCTGCCACTCTGATTACTCTTCTATGAACTGACTCACTGAATGTGTTTTTCAAGATGAAAGAATTAGAAAAGACCAGAATTTCATTTTTCCACCTTAGGAAATGAGAAATCTGTTCAAAGCCCAGGAATAGAGAATTGTGCATAGCATAAGAAAAGAAGATGGTGCCATGGGCTGGCTGGAGATGGAAGCCAAGGGTCTGGTCTGCAGAATTATAAAACATAAAACCCACAAGTGAGCACAGGAACAATTTGCCCCAGAGCAGTTCATGTTGTGTGTGTCTTTAGAAGGAACATGAACCTACAAAGCAGATCCAGGTCCTTAGTCCAGTACTTTCAGCTCTGTTGAGATTAGGAGACAGCATGGTGCAAGGGAAAGACACAGGACATGGAGCCAGAAAAGCTGAGTCGGAGCTCCTGTTCTGCCACTTGCTAGTTGTGTGCCTTGAACAAGTCACTCTGTTTATGTATAAAATGGGGTTTTCAATGAAGCCTCATTGATCTCAATGAAGATCAAACAAGATAAGGCACAGGAAAGAATTTTTAAGACCATAAAGCAACCAGGCAGAATATAGGAGTGTTGTGTTACAAAGACAAAAATGAAGATTATAGGAGAGGTATCAGGAAGGTGGGAGGGAAGGCAAAGAGAGTTCTCATGAAGTCAAATCCATCTTCCTGAAAATAAGAAACACCATTCTCCATGCCCATTCTCATTTAGAAAGAGTTACCTTTTCCTCACCCCCCCCAATCCTTTCTCTATATATGTTCCTTTTACTTTCCCATACATTTTATCGAAAAGAGTAACTTATTTTCTCTATCAACCTACTGAAGTCTTCCTCAGATTAATGGGAAAAGATTTCACATTCCACAAAACATTCTTCTTCCTCCTCATAGGCTGCTAGCAAGAGTTACTGGAGTCCTAGAGAACAGTGCAGATTAAGGATTAAAGACATAAAATTTAAAAAGCAGTAATGCAATATCCTGGGAAGAAAGAAAGAAAAGTGGTAGAAGTGCAAGGGAGAGGATGAGGATGAGGGAGAGGAAAAAGGAAAGGGAGAGGGGCTGACTAAAGGAACATGTACACACACACATCAATATGAAAATAAAACTGAAGCTGACATAATCCCTTTTCACAGCAAGCAAAATTAAAGTCAAATTAAAATTAAAATTAGAAGTCAAATAAAATCAGGGAAAATGGAGGTATTGCCTAAAGAAAAAGCTGTAAGAAAAAAAGAAAGCAAGTGAAGGAAACTAGTGAGAGCTCCACTTCCAGATTTATCTTACCAAATTCAAAATGTACTGCCTATAACATTGGCAGTTTACAATGGCAATTAACATCAATCCAAGGGTCTAATTAACCTCAATCAACAAGTCTAAGTAGGTTAATTAAATAGGATTTGGCTAAGCATGAAGCGTAAAAATACAGCTGTCTCATTTAAATATGATTCACTAAAGGAAAGACTCCATTTACCAAAATTTTGCAATTGCTTTAGAGGGTTACATAAGCATTTTGGAGTATGGGAGCTGGAGGGGAACAGCTGCCATTGAGTGTGACCTTTTATTGTCCACTTCTTTCCAGATTTCTTCTGGCTTCTGCAGGCACCAATCATGTCTAGCTTGAGGATCACTTCACGATTTCCCTGTTCTTCATTTCAGTCAGTTCTTTCAGGCTAATTATTTTCCTGACACAATCCCACATTCCCAACAAAACACACTTCTTCCCTACCCCAATTCAATCGCTTTCTTTCAGGATCAAAGGGCCCAGAATATCTGTGATGCCATAGCATCCTGAGATGTAGTTTTCTTTCTTGTCCTTTATTTGAGGCTTTATTCTATCCCCACAACTTTCCCACCGTTTCAGAATTCTCCAACTCAAAGAGTGGACTTTTGGTGACTATTTACTCCTGGAAAACCCTGAACTTTGATTTCAAACTCAGAATTCATCATTACTTAAAATATTTTTTTTTGCAATATTTAAACAAGCTCCCCAAGAAGTGAGGACCCAAAAACTTCTTTCTAAGTACAACATAAACAAATGAAAAATGAAACATTTTGTCAGTCGCAACATGTCTCCAGCTAGCTAAATGGTGCAGTAGATAGAGTGCTCTGCCTGGAGTACACTTAGGTGTTTCCTAACCTCAGACACTTACTAGATGTATGACCCTGGACAAGTCACTTAACCTCTGCTAGCCTCAGTTTCTTCAATTGCAAAATGGTGATAACAGCACCTAATTCATAGGAGCAGGTTGTGACAGATTAGATAATATTTACAAAGCATTTAGTACAGTGCCTGGTACACAGTAGGCACTATATAAATGCTTATTTCCTCTTTCCTCTCCCTAAAGGGTATTTCCAACTATTCTCAAATCTCAGAATCAGTAATATCACAACTCCACACCTCCATATTCACATCAGTAAGGCAATGAAACCAAATCATCTTTAAGCTCCTTTTCAAATCTACCATATGAATACATATCTTCAATAAGGTAAGCAAAAAAAATGACTCTCTGAGGTTTTCTGGACTCTATTTGATATTATATAGACTCAGATTATGTCTAATTCTATAATCAGAACAAGATAATTGGTAGTCACAAAAATAGAGCCAGATACCTCCATTTTTGTTTGTATATTAGAATCACAGGATATTAGAGCTACGGGAAATTTTAAAGATCCTCTAACCCAAGACCTTCACTTTACAAACAAGAAATCTGAGGCTCTGAGAGGCAAGGGCATTTGTTCTAAATCACAGTTCATTGGAAGCAAAAGCAGGATTAAAACCCAGGATTTCCAAGCTTCTCCTCTCCATTATACTCTACTACCTACTCTGTCACTTTCAAGAACAACTTCACCTTCTTTGAGATATAATTTTAGGAAGCTAAAGAAATAGCTTGCTCAGGCTAAATAGTAGTTTCCGTTATATGTTATGTGATGTTGAGCTACACAGCTGTAAAATTCAATCAGCTAGAATAAGCAAAAGGTCCCATCAATGGCTTTGTTAACTGGTTAATTCACTTAAGAGTAACTGATCTCAGACTTTCCTATTTGTTAATGGTATCACCATTCTTCCTGTCCAGACAGGCTCAAACTGGACCTTAAAATCTGCTTCAGTTTCTTCCTTCTCTTCACATAGCTTCCACAGACACACATCAAAATGAGTCAGTCACTAAGTCCAATCAGTTTTCCTTTTCTAATATCTTTTGGATCCCTTCCATTCCCATCATCACACACACACACACACACACACACACACACACACACACACACACTCTCTCTCTCTCTCTCTCTCTCTCTCTCTCTCTCTCTCTCTCTCTCTCCTTTCAGATCTTTATTACCTGGTACATGGATGACTGCAATAATTGCTTAACTAGTTTCCAAACTTTTAGTCTCTTTTTCTTTGGGTCATTCTCTGCTCAGGAAATGTCACCCTTCCTATCTTCTGTTCTATCTATCTGCCAAAGCTTCAAGACTCCATTCAAACACTACCTAATCTATAGTCTATTTACTAGAATTATATAACCTGATCTGAAGACTTATTCCATGTGCAGGATGTTTTCTGGACATGCCTCACACTTCTCTCTCTTTGGAAATGCTAAATATGACTTATCTGCCACCACTGTGGGGATAGAAGTACAGGGCCTGTGTCAAAGGCAATTCACGTTTGCCAGAGATTCCAGTCCAAATAGAAGACTTTAAAGGACTGCTTCATTGAGACCATCTATTTAGGGTTCTATATAGAAGCTTCTTCATATACTTCACATTTCAAAACCCCTCCAAATCACATTCCTTCTGTCTACCTTTGCTTCAAATTCAAATTCTTAAGAAAGAATCCTCTCTCTCTCTATCTATCTATCTATCTATCTATCTCTATTCCTCCCTCCTCTCTCTCTCTCTCTCTCTCTCTCTCTCTCTCTCTCTCTCTCTGTCTCTCTTTTTCTCATACATGCACACACACAAACACACATTTTCAATTTCTCTACACTTTCCCCCTATGACGTTGTTATTCAGTCATTCATATGTGCCCAGCTCTTTCTTTGTGACCTCAAGGGCCACTTGAATTGAATTCACCCATTCCCATTCACTGACTTCCAAAATATCAATGTTTAATCTTGTCATCTCCCGTTGGACCACATCCAGCTCACCTTGCTTCATAGATCTTATATTCCAGGTTCTTATGCAATATCGACCTTTACAGCATCAGACTTCCCTTTCGTCATCAGATACATCTTTAGCTGAACTTCCTTTCAAGCTTGGTCTACCCACTTCATTCTGTCTGGAGCTACTTGCAGTTGTCTTTTTCTCTTCCCCAGTAGCATATCAAATAACTTATGGCCTGAAAGACTCATCTTCCAGTATCACATCTTTTATCATTTTCAATTTAGAACTGCAAATAAGGCAGAATTTGAACTCAGTCCTCTGGTAACAAAACCAGGGATAAACATACATTCTAACAGTCAGTTAATAAATGTGTTTTAAGTGTTTGCTATCTACCAGACACTATGCTAAATACCAGGGAAAGAAAGTGAAAAAGAAAAGAAAAGATTGTCCCTGCTCTCAAAGAGCTCACAATCTAACACCAGTAAAGTCTTGATCCCTATTTCAAAAAGGGATGTCCTCTGGGTCTGTCACATAGATTAGCTTCATTTTGCTATATATGATCCACAAGGATTATGAATAATGGAAGGAATACTAGTTCTAGAGTCAGAAGACTTGGGTTCAAACTTTACCTCTGATACGTACTACTTTTATGACCTTGGAGAAATCACTTAAACTTCCCAAGGTCTCATTAGAATATTGGAGTAGATGGGAAGGGAGGGAAAGAGGGAGAGAGGGAGAGGGAGAGGGAGAGAGAGACAAAGAGAGAGATTTCCTCCATGAAATGTAAGCTTTGAGGTGTCAGGAACCACTTCATTTTAACTCCAAAATCTAGAAAATAGTAATAACATGTATCCAATTGAACTGTATTGATTATATCATTTGAGACACAGAAAAGTACATACAGCAGAGTCCTACAGTTTGCTGCAAATATTGAAAGACAAACTGCTCATAGTATTAGAGAGTAGGTCAATAAATAACTTTTTCCTGAACCTCAGTTTCTTCATCTAAAAAAGGCAGAGGCTGAGTTCACTTAATTTTCAAGGTCCCTTTCATTTATAAGACAATCCTACAATGATTAATTTTTTTCCTAATCCAGACAGTAAACTTTTCTATTTCATTGACCCCACTGGCTATAGTCTGGTGAAATCAATGGATCCCTTCTCAAAATAGTATTTGTCAATGCATAAAATAAACAGGATTACAAAAGAAACCAATTATACTTAAAAACAGTTCTCAAAATGCTTTATAAAAAGTCATTCATCCTAATTTAAGAATTCCTGGGATAGTTTCATGAACTCTTTTCCTTCCCTTTCTAAAAATAAGTCACACATATAAAGCATTTTAGGGGGCATTTCTTTTACTTTGAACAAGATGCCAATCATATTTTATTTTCAAAGTGACAGCTTTCAGTGTAATTTCTTTATTACTTCATTTTGTTTATTCAGAAATTTGTCTTCCTCTCTTATGACATGTGTCTGAAAAAAAAAAAACTAAATACAATATTCTCTGTAGGGAAGTAAAAGACCTGACTATGATTACTAGTTCTGCCAAGAATTCCTTATGCGATCTTCATCAAGTCATTTTTTCATCTCATCTCAGAGCCTCAGTTTCCTCATCTGTACATGATGTGAGCATAACTCACATGCATATGGATATTATGGGAAATTTTGTTGTTCCTACCTTATTGATGAAGATCCTGAGGTTTATAGAGAATAAGTGAATTTCTCAGAGTTCCTCATTTATCAAAGCCTGGCATTCAGTTCAGTTCATCTGACTTCTGGTACTGTCATCTATCTGATATAATCCAATTCTTCTAGAGCCCCCTTCAAACTCTGAGATGCTGAGGGTAAATTTGGTGACTTAAGTGATGGAAGATGAAGAGCCAAGTTCATCAAAAGAGGCTGTGCTCACCAAAAAACTGAAGCCAGAATGTTAGGGGATATTGAAATAACAGTCGTAAAATATTAGGAGAGCCAGCAAACTGCTAGCTCTTGTGACAGCACTGCCCTTTGCTTGACAGATACACAATAAGGCTAGAAACTTTAATGAGGTATTGCTCATGCATGGTCTGATCTTCAGGTGAAATATGCTGAATGAATACAAAATTATAAGATTTTGTCCTAGATGGAATTTTTAAAAGAATGTAATGTGCATTGTATCCCAACCCTAAAATCTAAATCTGAAATTAGACTCTTCCTCAAGGCAGCATGGATATAATGGAAAGAAAAATTGATGTTTCATCAGAGGACCCAGATTTTGTCCTGGTTCTGTCACTTACTACCTGTGTAAAAACACTTCATCTTCTCTGAGCCTCAGTTTCTTTATTTGTTAAATGAGTGGGTTGGACTAAATGATCCCCATTGTCCCTGGCCAGCTCTTAATTGACAATCCTAAGGATAGTGTATTTTTATCCCACCTTCTTCCCACTCTAAAATATGATACAGATTATACATGTGTTATCATAAATGCATATTTTCTTGTTATGAAACAAGACATATCAATTACACTAGAGAAAAAATTCCTGAAGGAAATAAAGTGAAAAATGGTGTAGCTCAATCTGCATTCAGATTCTGTAAATTCCTTCTATGCCAGTGGATAGCCTTTTTCATCCTGAGTCCCTTGTATGTGTGACAAGTTTCAAACCCAGGTTTTATTACTATAGAGCCTAGCAGTGAATGGGTAGATAGATACAGAAAGAGACAGACAGCTGCTACAATAGGGAATGTGATAAAAATGGCCCATCGAGTGCTTTAAAAGTTCAGTAAGGGAGAGACAAATTCCCAAGAGGGACTTTAGAAAAGATGCAGGTGAGATATGATCTGGGCCTTCAAAAATGAGCACCATTTGTTAAAACTGATGATCATGACCACTCTAGAAAGCAATGAACCCATCTACTCAAGGCCAGGACTTGCAATCAGTGTCCATGGAAAGAGTTCTCACACAGGTGAAATGTCAAATCTTTGAAGCAAGAACATAATAGTCATTAGAATTCAGTGATAAATATTTCACCAAGTTGACTTTGGAGTTTTCTTTTTTTATGTTAGCTAAGTCCCTGTTTTTACTTAAGTAAACCATTTGCCTACTTGAGTTTTATGGTAAAGGAGAACAAGGACTCTTGAGTTTCTAGACCTAATATTTCAGCTATATCCATGATCAAACTGGATCAAGTACACAGTTGGCTCCATCCATGATGGTAAGACAGCTCCTCCCCACCAATAATGGAATGGCTTTTAAAAAGCTAGCGAAAATACATGCAAAATTATGATCATGTTAATGTTAAATAAAAGCAAAGTCTATAGTCATGTGTAAAAAGGTCAACCATCTTTTCCATGCCTAGAACCTAAGTGTCTAGTACCCTAAACATGCTGGTTACAATCTAGGGGTCTATTCATTATCACTGTTCTATCTCTGAAAGAAATGATGTTTTTTTCCTAAAAACAATCCAAGAAGTCAGGTAGGTGGCTCACTATATAAAAAGTCAAACCTGGAAACAAAAGATCCTGGATTCAAATCTGGCCTCAGACATTTCCTAGCTATGTGGCCCTGGACAAGTTACTTAAGCCCCCATTGACTAGACCTTACTGCCTTGGAACCAAGACACAATATTAATGGTAAGAGGTTAAAAAAAATCAATCTAAATTCAATGGCTGAATTGGGTTGCATGGTCTCTCTCCAGCTGTTCCTTCTCATTAGAGGCAGCTGTGTCTCAGCAAAAACTAAAGGAAATATATCTGTTCTCCTGATTTATGGCTGTCCCTCTTTATCAGAAAACTGATGTCTTGCTACTTTTCCTCCTCTTCCTCCTCCTTTGGCTGATCCAACTGTCGAGTGACCCACAAGTGAGCCTGACTTCACTGTTTAGAGGAAGGCTGGACTTTGAAACCCATCTTCTTGTCCAAATGCCCATTAACACATTTAGTTCATTTGGTTATTTAAATCAAACCCAGGAGGGTCTGCTTGCTCCCAAGCCAAGACTTTCCCTACCACATCACACTGTCTCCCATCCACATAGAATTAAAAACAGCAAAGACAACAAAATATCTAGTTGATAAACTAGAGAGAAAAGAGGCAGCTAGGAGACAAGTGTGGACAGAACATTCAGCTGGAGTCAGGTAGAGGTATGTTAAAATTCTGCTTCTAATGCTTACTATCCATATGACCCTGGGCAAGTCACTTAACCTACATTTGCTCTAGTCATTTTTTTAAATCTATAAAACAAAAATAACAAAAAACACTTACCTTCCAGAGTTGTTGTGAGGATCAAATGAGAAAATAATTGTAGAGTGCTTAGCACAGTGTCTGGCATATAGGAAATGTTAGCTTATTATTATAAAGTACTTCACAAATTTAAAACACCATGTAAATGCTTTTTTTGTTTGTTTCAGCACAGCCACTAGATATATGAAAATATATGGTCTATCATTGTTCCATAAATATTTCATCTGTTTAGGTCTTGTTTTCCCCCCAAAATGTAAGCTTTTGAAGGATGGGGACAAAAGTGGTCCTCCCATATCATTTTATGTTGATGATAGCTTCTCAGGGATAAAATTCAGTCAATAAGTTGGAAGCGCCAACTGAAGCATTACCAATGCCACCATCATCAGCAACAATACCAACATCTAGATACTGTTGCAAAAGTAATAATAGTTGCAGAAATTTGTTTATATAGCATTTTGCTTCAAGATTTGCAAAGCTAGGGGGCAGCTGGGTAGCTCAGCAGATTGAGAGCTAGCCCTAGAGACTGGAGGTCCTAGGTTCAAATCTGGCCTCAGCCACTTCCTAGCTGTGTGACCCTGGGCAAATCACTTGACCCCCACTGCCTAGCCCTTACCACTCTTCTGCCTTGGAGCCAATACACAGTATTGACTCCAAGATGGAAGATAAGGGTTAAAAAAAAAAGATTTGCAAAGCTATATGTATATTTATATATAATATATCTCTAGCTAGAGGTATCATACATCTATATTATACATAAAGATAGAGATATATTCTCTCTCTCAATCCTCAGAATAATTCTGCAAGGTAGGCACAATTATATCTCCATTTTGTAAATCAGAAGTTGAAACTTAGAGATTAACTGGATTCCACCGGGACATGCAGATCCTCACTACCTGGGGGATGAATTGAAGTCAGCTCTCCTGACTCAAAATCTAGCATTTTTTTCCTAAGAAAACTAGGCACAGCCTCTCCTCTACAAACACATGAAAACAACAACAACCGAAAAAAAAGTCTGGCTCCCAAAGCGGGGAGAGTAGTTTCAACATTACCGTCACTTATTTGATTAATGTGGCCCTTTTTGTTATTTCTGTTCATCTATGTAAGACTTTTCTTCCCAAGAAGATTGTAAACTCCTTGAGGATAGGCATAATGCTTTATGCTTCTTTTGTGTTTCCAGTTACACACACACACACGATTTATTGTCTTTCATCTCTAGTTGATGACACACTGAATCTATACACCCCCAGCCCTCTTTATCCCGTTGATTAAGCCTTTGTGTGTTTCTATATCACTCCAAATTGCGTTGCTGAAGTAGCAGAATCTTGTGACAACTCTCAGCTGAGAATCACCAACAAAGGTCTTGGGCTGAGTTAGGCTTTCCCTATTGCAAGTTAGTACATGGCCACCTATTATCCCCAAGCTGTCTGCCAGTCTGCAAAGCTGTGCTAACTCTGCAAAGCAATCCATCATCTGGGGCATATCCTCTACTACAATTGTACTTCTCATGTACCGATCATAAAAGAAAAAAAGGATATGACAAAAAGCTGAAGTGTCCCTGGACACAAAAAGCAAGAGAAAAACAGTTGAATTAGGAAATAATGTTGATACCAAATAACAATCACAATTCCTTTACTTTGGAGACTTCAAATAATGATAATAATAACACTACTACTAGGATAATAGCACTGGTATGGCAGGAGACCTCGGTTTTCATTTAAGCTCTGCCACTGACTAGCTATTTTATAATGGATCAGCCTCTCTACATTTTCCCATTTGGAAAACAAGGGGGCAGGGGCAGGTGGTTCACTGGATTGAGAGTCAGGTCTAGAGATAGGAGGTTCTGTATTCAAATCTAGAATCAGAAACTTCCTAGCTATGTGGCTCTGGGCAAAGCTCTTTCCCCCCATAACCAAACCCTTATGGCTCCTCTGCTTTAGAACCAATGAACAGTATTGATTTTTAAAACAGAAGGCAAGTCTTTTCCAAAAATAAAAGAAAGACAAAGGGATGAGATTAGATTCACCAAGGTCCTTCCAATCCCAACATTCTAAGAATGAAGTGCTTTATACTTGGAAGATTCTCAATACATATTTTGTTGAATTGATTCTATGAATTTTGTATAAAATTCCACCACAGTTAAGCATTTTAATGGGAATTAAAATGAGTATAGATTTTTCAACTCTAAAGGTTTAGTAACATAAATGCAAGTAGATAAGTTAAAAACCAATAGCTAGAAAGTGCAAAGGCATTCTGTAACCATCATACTTTCTTGGAGTTATTGAAATTCAATTCTTGTGTTATGGACCCATTCGACCTAATTTCTTTCCCAATCTTCTTTTTGAGAAATGAAGAAATGATAATGAAGTGCCTGGAGTTATTATATAGTTATAATATATTATTATATAGTTACAATATTATAAGATAACACATATACCAATTTTTTTAAACCCTTACCTTCCATCTTGGAGTCAATACTGTGTATTGGCTCCAAGGCAGAAGAGTGGTAAGGGCTAGGCAATGGGGGTCAAGTGACTTGCCCAGAGTCACACAGCTGGGAAGTGTCTGAGGCCAGATTTGAACCTAGGACCTCCCATATCTAGGCCTGATTCTCAATCCACTGAGCCACCCAGCTGCCCCCAATATGCCAATTTTAAAAATGATAATTCTGAAAGCAATTTTAGGTCAACTACAATCCATATATAAGCTACATAGATACATATATAACACATGTAGCAAATTGTGTGAGCTTCCTTCACAGTCCACTTCATGTGTCAACTATATGAGGGAACTTTTTTCTAACAATCCCCATTCCCAGGCATTAGTGTTCTCTCCTTTATCCTCAAAATATCATTCAAATACTTATTTGTATCCCCCTACACAATGTGACCTTTAAGAGATTATTTTCCATTTTGTCTTTGTACCCAATACACCTTGCACACAATAGGCATTAAAAAATGTTTTTTGGAGTGGGTTGAAATACTCTCTGGAATATAAATACCTTAACTTCCACATTTTTTGGTGAGTTACATTTACTAACTTACAATATGTACTAACTTGGTAGGAAGAGCACTAGGCTTAGAATCAGGATACATAGGTACAATTTAGTAGTTTATTGTATGATCCTGGATAAGCCATAACTTCTCTGTTGTTCATTTTCCTCATATCTAAAATGAATACAGCAATACCTCTACTCTACCTCCTCATACAACTGTTATATATATACATATAACATGCTAACAGCAAGCAATATAAAAATGAGAATTATTTAGCATACACATGTAAAATACCAAGTAGATCAAATTATTGTAGGTAGAATTTGTTAGTGTTTTCTTTGGGGGCAGGTGGGGAAGGGGGAAAGTGGGATAGAGTAGAGGATATTGTAAGGGGGTGAGTTAATAGTCTGAAGAGTTGAGCTCTAAGACTCACCCTAAATATATTTATTTGGTTCTTTTCAAAAGCACTTACCTGTTTTCAAGGGTCATTTGACATTCAGCCAGTAGAACCAACTTGTAGCAATGACTTGATATAGGGGTAGGGATACTAGACTTTAGCTTGGCATTGTTTCATTGCCAGATGTTATTATTGCCAAATTCATGTCTTTTGACATCTCTGACATAATCTTACTCTGGTTTCAAGGAAAAGGCATAAAGATCCAGCCAAGACAAGAAAATTAACATAGAAGGAATTATGGGGAAGGACACTAAAAAAAATCATGAAAAAAGGCATAAAAGGGGACACGAAAGTAATTAATCATTCTTGAATGTCTTTTGATAGTGATTACAATCATAATCAAAGCTGCTACCTTAAAATGTTAGTGGCTTACTCTTCTACAAGCCAGGATGTTCATGGAGGTTTACCAAATAAATATACATGCAAATACAGGTGTTTATGTATGTATGTATGTATGTATGTATGTATGTGTATATAGATTCTTCCCCCAGAGTTTGCTAGTATATATAAAACTGACAAAACAAACTCCTTTTGACAAATATATATGCAAGTATAAAATACAGGGTGTCCCAAAAATCATAGCTGAAAACATCTCTAAAATTCTTGGAAACTCCAAATGTGAAGCTATATCCTTTTGACAATGTTTGATATCAGATATAACATTAGCAAAATTAAAATTACATTGAAACACACACAAATACCTACATATATGTAAGAACCAACCATATATAAGAACCAACCCACAGTTATATAACTTCATGATCTACCTGCCAACAGTGACCTAGTCCTCCTACCTGGACCAGCACCCTACACATCTAACCCAGAACCTAGACTGCTACTCTTGCATCATCTAGAATCCATACTCTAGTTCCCAGTAAAATTATCATCATCTCTGGAACTCCTTTCCTAGGACCCAGCTGATTGGTAATTGAGGATATGCAATCTAATACATTAGATCTAGTGGCAATCCTAGATACTGAAACATACTACAGCATTGTATTTTATATAGCCATCAGTTCAAACCATCTCACTATCTGCCCGCCATTGTGCTTCCCACTTCCCTAAATTTCCATCTCTCTAGAACAAAACTTACTTCCCTGGCTACCATTCCCCAACATGTATTTGTTAACACCTCTTAGAATGTAAACTCCTTGAGAGACCTACAGTATATATGTATAAATATCAATTATCAGCATTTAACACAGTGTGGCATATAACAGACAATAAATATCTATTGATTGGACTTAATTGAACAGACTGGACACAGATAACCTTACCATTAATGGCTGATTAACATTTAGAATCCATTCCGCTACTTCAAACTGGTAAACTGAAACTGGTAAGAAAGGAAAAGATTTTCTTGCTAAAAGGAACTATAAACAATGAAGTAATATCAATATTAAATGTATATGGACCAAACAGTATATTCTCTAAATTTTTCAAGGAAAAATTAAATGAACTTCAGAAAGAAATAAACAATTAAATTATACTACTGAGGGATGGCAACTTTGCCCTTTCACATCTAGATAAATCAAACCAAAAAATGAACAAGAAAGAAGTAAAGAAAGTAAATGAAATCTTAGAAAAGTTAGAACTAATGGATTTCTGGAGAGAATTGAATGGAAATAGAAAGGAATATACCTTCTTTTCAGCAGCACATGACTCCTAAACAAAAATTGATCATGTATTAAAAGGTCATAAAAACTTCACAACCAAATGCTGAAATAATAAATGTATCCTTTTCAGATAACACAATAAAATTATAATCAATAAAACTCCATGGAAAAGCATATCAAAAATTATTTTTAGGCTAAGATAATATAATAAAAATTGTAATTCTACCTAAATTAATTTATTTATTCAGTGCCATATCAATTAAATAATTATTTTATTGAACTAGAAAAAGTAATAATGAAATTCATCTGAAAGAACAAAAGTCAAATATCAAGGGAACTAATGAAAAAAAAAGTGAAGGAAGGTGGCCTAGCAGTACCAGATCTCAAACTAAACTATAAAGCAGTAATCCTCAAAACAACTTGGTACTGGCTAAGAAATAGAATGGTAAATCAATGGAGTAGATTAGATACATAATATACAGGGGTTTGATAAACCCCAAAACCCCAGCTTTGGGCATAAGAACTCAGTATTTAACAAAAACTGCTGAGAAAATTGTAAAACATTATGGTAGAAGCTAGGTATAAACCAGGATCTAATACCCTACACCAAGATAAGGTCAAAATGTATATATAATTTAAATATAAAGAATGATGCTATAACTAAATTAGGGGAACACATAATAGTTTGCCTGGCATACATTTCAAGAAGGAAAGAATTTATGACCAAACAAGAGAGGGTATTATAAGATATAAAATAAATATTTTATTATATTAAATTAAAAAGCTTTTGTACAAACAAAATTAATGTACCCAAGATTAGAATGGAAACAACAAACTGGGGGGGGGGATGATTTAGAACAAATGTCTCTCATAAATGCCTAATTTCTCAAATTTATAGAGGAATAAGTTAAATATATAAGCATATAAGCCATTCACCAATTGACAAATGGTCATAGAATATGAAAAAGAAATTTTCAAATGAAGAAATCAAAGCCATCGATAGTCATATGAAAAATGTTCTAAATCACTCTTGATTAAAGAAAGGCAAATTAAAGCAATGCTGAGGTATCATCTCACAGCTGTGAGATTGGCCAATATGGCAGTTAAGGAAAGTGTTGGAGGGGACAAAAAAAAAATTGGGACACTAATACATTGTTAGTAGAGTTGTGAGCTGATCCAGCCGCTCTGGAGGACAATGTCTAACTATGCTCAAAGGGCTATAAAACTGGGCATGCCTTTGATTTTACTTCTACAAAAAAAAATTTAGTAACTCTATTTGTAGTGGCAAAGAATTAAAAATTGAAGAAATGTCCATCAATTGGGGAATGGCTGAACCAATTGTGGTACATTTTGGTGATGAAATACTATTGTGCTTTAAGAAATATTAAGCAAGATGATTTCAGACAAATCTGGAAAGATCTGCAGGAACTGATATGGAGAGAAATAAACAGAACTGGGAAAACACTGTACACAATAAAGGCAAAATTGCATGATGATTATCTGTGAAAATTTGATTGCTCTCATAAAGTAATGATCTGGGACAATCCTGAAAGACTTATGACAGGGAATGCTATCCACCTCCAGAGAAAAAACTATTGGAATCATCTTTCACATCAGTGTATTTACGGTTTTATGTTGGGGTTTTGGTTATGTATGGGCTTGAATGAAAATATACTATCTCTTCAGGTTAATACAAAGATATGATGGGAGAAGAGAAGGCTTCACTAAGCTTCAGTTACTGCATTATAAGAATAAATAGACTTGTAGGCTCCAAGGATATCATCTAGGACCTGGCATTGGCATCAAACAGTATAAAATGGGTGGAGAAAATGAGCCTGGCCAGTGACCTCAATGCTTAATATATTATGTTGCCCTCACTTTGCAGGAGCCACAACTGTGTATCAGTTTCTAATAAAAATGAGTCACTGTAATGTGAGTATAGGTATAGAGACAGGAATACAACAGAATTATGCGAACTACATTTCCTTTCCACAAAACAGATTAGGAATCAGAGTTGCATGGAGCTATTCAGAGTAATTGTGTGGGTTGAACACCACACAAAGCCCTATTAATTCTTAATTTACCCAAATAAATAGAAAGGCCAGTTTCCTCCAGACATAGTCACCAGCGGTACATCAGCTTTTCACTTATTTACTTTAACCCACTATCGTTTTTAAAAATGTAATATAGACAAGGGAGTTAGCCTCCAAGGGACTCCCACTGTTATCTCAGTCAAGTCAGAGGATGCTGTTCTGAAGTCTGTCTCCCACAATATTTCACATTAGCTTCCAAGGGATCTCTTCTCCACTTGATGGTCATATGAAACTCTTCTTAATGGGGAAAAGAATTTCACTGGCACAGAGAACCTAACCCTAAGAACTCCGCCACCAGTAACTGCCAACAAGCCCTGTAGCTATGACAGAGCAGACTGTGTGGTCTTGGGAAGTAGACCCTCAAGGAACAGCCTGTTTATTTTACAGATAGAGTCGCTCTCCAGCATACACGAATCTTTTCTTACAATATTTTATTTTCCCAAATTACACATAAAAACAATTTTAACATTCTTTTTTAAAATTTTGAGTTCTAAAATCTCTTTCTCCTTTCCTGCCTTTATGCCTCAGTTCCACTCCTCTCCCTGAGATAGTAAGCAATCTGATATAAATTTTACCTATGCAATCATGTCAAATATTTTTTCCATATTAGTAATTTTGTGGAAGAGAAGAGGGAGGAGGAGGAAATATAGTTTGGTCTGTATTCAAACTCCATCAGTTCTTTCTCTTAAGAAAGATGGGATTTTTTTTTATCCTGAGGCTCTGAGATTGCCTTGGATCACTGCATTGCTGAGAATAACTAGGTCATTCACAGTTGTTCATCAAAAAAATTATTGTTATCTCTGTGTATATTGTTCTGGTTCTGCTCATTTTACTTGACATTGGTTCAAGTAAATCTTTCCAAGATTTCCCGAAATCATCCTGCTCATCATTTCTTATAGCACAATGGTATTTCATTACAATCATATACGATTTGTTCAGTCATTTCCCAATTGATGGACAACCTACCAATATCCAATTCTTTGTCACCCCAAAAAAGCTACAATAAGTACTTTTGAACAAATAAGTCCTTTTCCCTTTAAAAAAAATCTCTTTGGTCTACATACCTGGTAGTTGTATTGCTGGATAAAAATGTATACAATTTTAGAGCCCTTTGTATATAGTTCCATAGTATACACTCATCTAAGGGAAAGAGATGAGCTCACTATACCAAGGTAAAATTTTACCTCTTTTTAAAAAAATCTTCTACCATCAGTTCTCAGAGTTCTTCCACCATTTCCAAAATTACTTTAAGTGAGTATATGTATATGTGTTTATGTGTGTACATATATATAGAAAGAGAGAGAGAGCTTTATTGTGTGTGTATATATATTATATTATATTATATTATATTATATTATATTATATTATATTATATTATATTCCCCAACTCCCTTGGAGTAGAATTTAAATTCTTTGAGGACATTGGTCTTTTTAAACCCAGTGTCCTGCATAGAGTAGGTGTTTAATAAATATTTAAGAAATTAGTTATTCAGTGAGTTCTATAAAATCTCCAAAGCATGCCCACTCACCTCTTAGTCTCCAAGTGGTACTTTGTAGAAGTTGAACTGACTCATACGTTGCCCTTCCTGCAACAGGAATCCTCTGGCTCTTTGTGGACTTTTAACTAATTGATTTTTCTCTTAATGGCTTATGTGCCCAGCTCAGACTGGAGCCCTGCACCTCACTCAAAGACATGTATTAAGCTCTTATTATATACCAGGTATTGTACTGTGCTAAGTGCTGGGGATATATAGAAAAGTTAAAAGGAGCTTACAGCCTAATGGATAAAAAAATATACTCTGTATGTGTATATGAATGCATTTGTAGATATATAAATATGTTTATGTAAATAAGATGTGATTGTGATCTGTATTTGATACATATATGTATATGTGTGTTTGTGATTAATGGCAATAATCTGCAAAAGGAAGGCACTGTAATTAAAGGGGACTAGAAAAGACTTCCTATAAAACATCAGATTTCAGAAGGATTCCAGAGAATCCAGTAAACATAGGTAAGGAGAAAGAACATTCCAGACATACAAAATAGTCAATGAAAATACCCCCAGTTGGGAAATGGAATTTCTTGTTTGAGGAACTAGGGATGTCAATGACACTGGATCAGAGTCAATGTTAGGAAAGGGTGACAGGATACTTGTGTGGTATAAGAAAACCAAAAAAGTAGGAGACCTTTATAAAGGGGAAAGAGTGAAGGAAAAAGTCAAAGAATTTGGCCCATTTCTTGGAGCCTCCCATAGTTCTCTCCCAGAAAACTTTTAGTGAAAGAATCACCTTGATCAGGAAAATGAGTTCAAGTCCTGCTACACACACTTATGAACTATGTCACCCTGAAGAGATTGCTTAATCTGTCTGAGTTTCCTTATCAGTCAAATGAGGTTAGTAATAGCACCTACCTCCCAGGCTGTGTTGAGGATAAAAGGAGATGATATTGTAAAATGCTTTGTAAACTTTAAAGAGCTAGACAAATCCTAATTCTTATTTTAATTATTACTATCAATGAAGGGGAGCCACCTTAATTTTTCTATGATGCCTCACATTCGTGACCACCAACTTTTAGCAGGATCGTCTCTGATTCTATTGAAATTCTCTAATACTTTTCATACATGTCCATGAAATTTATCTTTGATGTGGGTCTCTTTAGCCATAAAAACCAATCACTTCCTATATGTCTTGATAGATTTCTGTGTGTCATAAAGTGGATTTTTATGGGTGTCCCTTTTTATTTGATCATAGGGAAAAGATTCTAAAGTCAGGATTATTCACCTTTGTTAAAGACATGAAGATGAACCTGAGAAGTTTCTTCAAAGGAATATGAAAGATTAAATAGATGTTTATCAATAATGTTAATAAATAAAAATATATTTAAAGGCTTAAAATTGATTTTTATTAAAGCAGAGGACTTTTTTCCAATAGAACCAAAAAAAGAACTACATTTTCACCCTGAAAATACTTTACATTAATATTTTAGTATATTTTGCCTTGACTTCTCTGTGTGTAAGCTGTTCCACCCAAGAGAATATGAGATCTTTGAGGATACTTTTTCTTTGAATCTCTGGTGCCTAGCAACTACTCTTAATTGCTTAATAACTGTTTTATGACTCTATGAATATCAGTTTATTTCCACTACTAGAGGATTATTCCTTCCCACAATTTCTCCCATCTGTAATCATTTCATTGATGGGATTCCTGATACCCAATGAATCTTCATTTTTATGAAAAATATATTCTTATGTGAAATTAGTCATTAGATTTGGAAAAGGATATAGGAAATCTTCATTTCAAACTTTCATCCTAATGAAGCAGGCACAATAATTAAACACTATCACAGAAGCAAATAGTCTGAGAGTGATCTAGTAACAAATGTGTCCCCATTTCAAAGAGGTTCATCTTAGCTTTTAAAGTTGGAAAGATGAGCAGCAGATCTGCTGATAGAAGCAAGAATCACTCTCTTGAGAGAAGCATGGCTCCTTTCTGCAATGATTGTTGGCATTACCATGAGGCCAAGTTGACTCATTTGTTTCAGCAGACTGGAGGCTTAGTGAAATATAAGTCAGAGTTCATTATAAAAACAAAATAAAGCAAATAAACCAACCCCCTAACACACCCAAATAATCATAGGTCCTATTACCATGAACTAATGTCAGCATTTGTCGACCTTCCTTGAATCAATGGCTATTGACCATGGTCTTCCAAGACAATGGAAAACCCAGAACATAGAAAAAAGTCAAGAGGGTCTCAATACAAAAACTAAAATTGGCGATTGCTAGAATTACCAGTGTTAAATCGCTTATTTTAGTGTACCAGTTATAGCTTTGACTATAACATCTTAATACCAGCAAGTCCTAGCTGGAAAAAGTTTAATTATTTATAACTACTGCTAGATTCAATTTTTATAGAGTGGAGCACATGTAAAAGTATTCTACATTCAGTGAAGGAAACAAGATGAAAATCAGGTTGAATTTAAAGCAAAGGAGCTTTATCACCATTCAGAGAAAATGCCATGGCAAGTTTCCCCCTTCCCTCCCCCAAGCCCAATGTCTCTGCTTTGAACAGTGGCTCTCCTATATGCATTGTTCCCCTATAACTACAACTAGATGAGAGATAGATGTAGGACAAGCAACTGGTAGAGGGAATAAAATGAACAAACCCAGAAGCATACCTACTTAAAACCAAACCAAATACAGAATCTCATAGATCAAGACTGGAAAGGATCTTTTAGGTCGTGTCTCCTCATTGAAGTGACAAAACTGAATGAAGCTTCCCAAACTAGACTGTGCTATTGCTCTGTCTAGATGAGAGACTCTGGTTTTATTATTTATTCTTAAATTATTCTGCTGTTTTCAATGACCAATGCCATATACTTAAAAATATAAACCATTGCTAAGAGAACCTTTTGCATTATTTTTAATCTTCTTTGTGAAAACTATCAGAGAAAAACTATCTGGGGAAAAAATCCTCTTGCTATTATTAACTATTGAGAGGGGAGAATTGCATGAAGTTCAATACCATAAATATAAAGAGAGAGAAAGCAACCTCCTAGATTCAGACATTGAGAAGTAGCCATTCTACTTAGCTGGAAATTTTCAACAGCATTAATGTTGCTAATTCAGTTTGTTTAAATGTAGTTCCTCTATCTCACACCAATATCCCAAATGACTATTGTTGCATCATTTCAGCCTTGTCATACTCTTTGTAACCCCATTTGGGATTTTCTTGGCAAACATACTGGAGTGGTTTACCATATCCTTTTCCAGCTCATTTTATAGATAAGGAAACTGAGGCAAAAAGGAATAAGTGACTTGCCCAGGATCACATAGCTAATAACTACCTGAGACCAGATTTGAACCCAGATCTTCTTAACTATAGGCCTACTACTCTATCTGTTGTATTACCTATCTGCCCCCCCGACCCTGCAAATGACTATAAAAGGATATTAATTAATGAATTATGATGTCATTGGAGAGCAAATCTAGCAGAAAGATATCTGAGCTGCCTTCTTAACTCTTTCTCTGGTCCTGTTCATCTTCTTTTCTATATAACCAACTGTAGTTTCCATCTCTAGCTCTAGCCTAATCACCTTCTTTGGGTGATGGGTCTACAATACTTTCTAGCACAAGCTAGTTATCATCCAAGATTAGTAGATAAAATATTCACAAGCAGAGAGACAAAGGAAATCCACACATGACAAATGTTTTCTCCATCTCTTTTCATTCCACTTTTCTCCTCCAGTCTGATATTCCTTGAACAATGATGAGTGCATGAAACCTCAGACCAAAACAAAAATGCAAAACATTTGCCTGGCAAGAGTTTTTGTAGGCTATTTCCAAAAGATGGCCCCAGGGAAGTCACACCAGGTAGAAGAATATATAATTCTACAATGAGCTATATCACCGCCATATCTAAAACAAGAGCAGACCAGCACAGATATACCTCAATATGCTGCACTGTGGCCCATTGCAGCAGACCAGCTGTATCTCTCAAGTAACTGGCAGCAGCAGAGCCACCAGAGCCAAAAGAATGTACCTCTTAACTCTTAATTGTCTTTTACTACTGAGTTCAGTACACTGAACCCCCAAAAGTTAGCCACCTGGTCTCCAGGAGTAATTTTTACTCACACATTTTGGGGTCATTTTTACAGATGAAGAAACTGAGACCCAGAGAGATTAGGCAAATTGCCTATAGCAATATAGGTAGTGGGCATTGGCTAGGATTTGAACTCTGGTCCTTTGACTCCAGAGCCCAGATTCTTTTCACTGAACCACAGTGCTTCTTCTCTGATAAGTTATAACTTCCATAAATGAAGGAAAATACTCTGGTCACATCTTATTTGTTTTGGAGAAGGTCATTGGAAGATTTTCAGAGTGAAGCATGGCATGATCTTCAAGTGAGTTTGTGTGCATGATGGTAGGTACATGGCATTTCAGAGATCATTTCAGAAAAGATCATTTCAGGGGCTCAGACAACATAATAACATATTGGAAGGGACAGGCTAAGGCAAGAAGAAACTCAACAGTAGTTACAAAGCAGCCTGGGCTAATCACATCATCACCTTAATCATATGTATTGGGGTGGAGAGGGTTCCTTGATTCCAGTCTCTAATATCTAAGCATCTATTAGACACTAAGCTCCTTGAGGGCGAGGACTATCTTTTACCTCTTTTGTTTTTATTCCCAGGCTCAGCACAGTGCCTAACACATAACTGGTGTTTAATGAATGTTTATTGATTGATTGATCAGGTAATAATTAGGTCACCTGGTGAATACATCACTACTCCATTAAGTATTTCTAATCATAGGTTTCAAATTACCATATCAAAGGCAATGTTCATATGGAGAGTATTGAATACATGCTAGCTATAAAGAGCATCTAAAGTCATTTATGTGCAGCAAACCCCTTATATGTGTTTCTTTCTTCTCAGTTTAATTCTGGCCTCTCTCAATTATATCTATACCCCTCTTCCAGAAAGGAAGTTTGCCTAATGTACCACTTGGCAATGGATGATAACTACTTCACAAAAAATCCCAGAAATTTTTGACTCAAAGACCACTATGTTTCAAATCCATGAAGTACAAGGTGTTGACATCCATTCAGAATTTTCAGCTGATTTAAATTTTTATTGGAGAAATGAGGATAGTTAGAAAATAAAACATTACTACATCTCTGTTGCATTCAAAAAAATAGGATCATAGGAAGACCTCTCTGAGACAATCTAGTCTAAGTTTCTCATTTTTCAGAAAAGGAAACTGAGCTATCAGTGTGAAAAGTGGTTTGCTCAAAAATATACAGCTATAGAATATCAGGTAGGATTAGAATGCATGACTCCAGAGTAGTATCATTTCCACTGTCAAGTAGATCTTATCTTATTTTTTCTTATTTTTCTTTTTTATCTTATTTTGCTCATCTTCATTCTCTCATACTATAGATACTTGCTGAGTGATCTTGAGTTAGTCACTTTACCTTTGTATTATTTTAAAAGGGGATGCAGATTGTGACACATGTGGTTTTAAGCTTTGTGGACAAAGATATTGCAGCTTACAAAAACACAATGCACTATTATTACTGCACGTAATCCATTTACCTTGAGTGACAACACATCTAGAGTGACGAACCAGGAGTTTCCATTACCAGTCACCCTTGTTACTGGACAAGGAAATGGATTAAGCCTCAATGAACAGTATGTAATTGTTCATACTATATGGGTGGGAAAATCAAGCTCTTAATTAAATAGGGAATACAAGTGTCTATGTAATTGATAATTGTCATTTCACTGAAAGTAGTCACGACCATCCATGAGTCACGTTGAAATGAAAGCTGAATCCCAGTTCCTGGGTTTTGGAAGGGAGATTAGTGGCTCTGGTAGGGATCTATTCTTTCTTGAGATCTAGCCACATTAGCCTCCCTGGAAGAGAGAAATTCATAGGAGATTTTAAACAGAGCTAAAAGAGAAAGAAACTAATGAAAAAACAAATGGAAACTTTTGAATATAAGTACTTTGACTTCAATTTCTGGCATAATGGAAAAAGCACTTGGCTCCAGGGTCAGGAGCTGAATTCTAATCCCTCTCCTTAGACATCAATATTCTTGCCTGTAAAATGAGAAGGTTAGATTAGATGGCCTCTGAGGTTCCTTCCAACTCTCCTTTCTAATTCTATCATTCTCCCAGAGCTAGGAAGCAAAAGTTCCCTAATAAAAGTTCAAGATGAAAATACTATACTCTTCTCCATTTGGCACCATCTCTGAAGATACAACCCAATATCTAATTGATCAAAGGATATAGATTTTTATAAGAAGAAAAACAAATTTTAAATAAATTTTAAATGCTCCAAATCACTACTAATAAGAAAAAGAAAAATTAAATACCCTTCAGATTTTATCTTATACCCAACATATTAGCAAAAATTATGAAAGTCAGAAATAGTTCCCCTTAGCAAAGCTGTAAGGAGACCAGTATTGGAGTATATTGGAATATAAGGAGACCAATAATATTAGAGAAGTTATGAAGTAGTTCAACAGTTCTGGGCATCAATTGGAAACTGCTATAAAAGTCATTAAATTTACATTCCCTTTGATCCAAAGATCACTCAACTAAGTATATAGCCCAAAAAGGCTGAAGAGAAAACTCCTGTATACATCACAAATTTAAAATAGCATTCGTTATTTTAAAAAAACTAAGAAAAAATATATTACATATAAAAGGGACTTAAGGAATGCTTGTCAATTGACTAATTAAATGGCTGAATAAATATGATATATGTATATAATGAAAGAAGGTAGCTATGTCCAGTGGAAAGAGCCGTGAACTTAGAGCTACATGACCTAAACTCATATGGCAGATCTGGTATTTATTATTTTTGTGATCTTGGGACTTAAACACTTTGGACCTCAATTTCCTGAACTATGAAATGAGTAAGTTTGATGAGGTAGTTGTAATATTGCTTCCAATTGTAGATCTTTGATCATTACATTGTATTTTTCCATAAGAAATAATGAATATGAATAAAAGAGAAACATTGGAAGACAAACTAATAGAATGTGAAATAAGCAGAACCAAGAGAATATACTCAAGAACTGTAACAATATAAAATAAACCAATACTAAAAGATATCAAAACTTGAATAAATGCAAGAAGTGACCAAAGAAATTACAGAAGGCTAATAATAAAACATATTGTCTTCCTCTCAGAAGAAAAGTGGTGGACTATAGATGTGAAATGAAGCAAACATAAGAATTCCATGGTGGGAAATCCAAAACTGTAAGGTCCTCTTTGAGAGTCTTTTGTCTTCTTATGGAAATCAGAATTCTAGACTTGGTGGTTCATCTATCACACAAATACTTATTAGATTGAGAAAGTCAATTATTTATTCTGTGAGGTATATCAAGTCAGAAGAGCAACCAATTCAGGTGGTAGGTAAAAATCCAAGAGCTAATCAGATTAATATAACCTGCTAAGCAGAGACGGTCTAAAGTCAGGTGACAAATATCAGGATCTCATTATTAATTTAGATATATCTTTCATTGAGTCATCTAGATAGACAAAATCCAAATTTAAGGTCATAGACTTAAATGTAGAAGTAATCTTAGAGGTCATCTAGTTCAACTATTAAATTTTATATTTAAGGAAACTGAGACCTAGATAGTTGAACTATCTTACCCACAGTCACCTAGATGTGGCAGATTTGAAATTTGAACTTAGATCCTCTTGTCTCCACAATCAGCATTCTTTCCACTACATTTATAGACAAATTAAGGAGTGAGCATTTCCTTTATTTTTTTAAAAAGATTGATTTTAATTTTGATAGCCAGCCGGCTCTTTTTAAAAAAGCCTAAAGGCTTGTATTAAGTACCACCTGTGTGCCATGAAGTGTGTTAAATACTGGCAATTCAGATATAAACTAAAAGGAACATAATCCCTCTCCTCAAGGAAGAAAGTATAAGAATTATTTTTCCCAAAAAAGAGATTTACACATTAATTTTCAAGAGCATACCTACTATGGAAAGCAATGTACAGATATAAACAGATTGCCATACAACCTTCCTTTCCCATAGATACATTCTTCCCTATACGTGACAGCTTACCTTCCCATGCAATAGAAATTAGCATACAGAAAAGAATGTTGTTGTTGTACACTTGTACATTTGTACATACAGTCAAAGCCTCAATACAATTAGCTTAATGATTCTTACTGGCTTAATCCAAAGATGTTTTGGGTAGTCCTCCATCTTCATGATATAATATGTACTAATAAGGATGGATGGGGGAAGAAGAGAAAGACCACATGAGTAAACCAAAAGAATATCTTGGACTAAGTGGGTAAAAGGGACTCTTTATCAAAGAAAATTTTAAGTACAAAAGAAGAAGCCTCCTTAACTACAAATAGGACCACAAGTAACAGCCAAGTATTCTTTTTGGGTAACCCAATGGATTTTAAGGGGGTTTTGCCTTGATTCTCACCTCTATATAAATGTACATCATCTGGGAACACAGTAAGAGAAAAAAAGATGGTATGGCTATGAGTCATTGCTACATTCTTAGTTCTAACATCAAATGAAAAAGACAAGAAGCAATCTTTGTTTAAAAGCATCTATTGTGTGAACCAAGAGCCAAGGTAAAAAAAAAAATTTAACAAAAGCATTGAACAGAGACATACCAGTATATCAAGGAATTTTTAGAATCTTAGACTCAATTGCCCAAAACAATTCTCATTGTGAAAAACACAGCAGTAGTCTATATGTCTAATTCATGAAAAGAGGAGAGAATATTTTATTTGCCTCTCAAAAACTTTCATATTTTAATTAACGTATACCTACAAATGAGAGAGGTAATGCTTAATGGTGAATAGAGTATCAGCCTTGTATCCAGGAATATATGGATTCAAGTTTTGTTTCTGACATATCCTGTGTGACCCTGGACATGTCTTTTGATCTCTTGGGGCTCTAGGCAACTCTCTACATCTATAAGTAGCAAAGATGGTGTTGACATGCAAAGGTAGAGCAAATTTCCTCATCCAGGGTTTCACTATATGAATTAAATCATAAATGGGAATAAGCAAGGTACAGTGGACAGAGAGCCAGTCTTGCAATCAGGAAGACCAGGACTGGAGTTCACCCTCTGATGCATCCATTTTGAAATAATCAAAGAGGGAATAACCTGACATTTTGTTTTAAGAATGTAATGGAATTTTCCTGTGCCATAAAAAAATTAAAGAGAAGGATCCCAAACCAGGGGAAAAATTCATATAATCCCAACAACACTTGGTAATGAAACAACTTCGAATGCCTTAATAATTCTCAGCAATTTAACAACCAACCATGATTCCAGAGGACCAATGAAGAAATAACTCTCCTGATACAAAAAGAGGGATTCAAGATGCAAAAAGGAAATATGAAGTTTTGGACATTGGGACTGTAGATACTTGTTTTGCTTGACTATGAAAGTTTTCACAAGGTTTTTTCTCTTTTAAATTGAGAGTAGAGGGATGGGAGGAAGAAAACTAAATTCTTGTTAATTGAAAAATAAAATGAGAGAAAAATAATAGCAATAAGAAGTAGCATTTATATAGCACTTTAAGGTCTATGAAACAAAATACAAAATATTACTTCATCTTCATAACAATTCTGGGATGTAGGTACTATTATTATTTTCATTTACAGATGAGGAAATTAAAGCAGAAACAGTCAAATGACTTGTCCAGGGTCATACAATTATTAAATACCTGAGGCCACATTTGAATTCAGGTCTTCCTAATTCCAAGTCCAGCACTCTAGCCTCTATCTCTGCCTCTTAAAATGGATAGGTGTTACTAGATAGAGCTACTGGTCCCGAAGTCTGGAAGATACATTGAAATTCATCCTCAAACACTAACTATATGACCCTGGACAAATCACTTCAACTCTGTTTGCCTCAGTTTCCCCAACTATAAAATTGAGGTAATAGCAGCACCTACCTCCCAGGATTGTTGTAGGATTAAATGAGATCATTGTAAAGTGCTTTGCAGAGTGCTTGGCATATAGTAAGCAGAATAATAATGCTGATTCCTTCCCCTTCCCCTCTATCCACTGTGCCACCAACCTGTCATTCACAAGTGACAAAGAGATACAGAGAAAAAGAGAGCCAGAAGTCACTTAGCTTTTCAGGGCCACAAATATCTCTCTCAACTTTGTCATGCCTGAAAGTCTGGGGGTATAGAGTAGCCCAGGGATAAAAGGACATTAAAAATAGTTAAGAGCAAAGGAGAAGCTTATTTTTATACCAAATAATTGCTGCTTGTGAATATTATTAATGCATGCATAGTTTTACGTTTAATATTTCCAAGGAGAAATGTTGCTATCATAAGGTATTTTCTCACAGAACCACTAGTCATATCATATGAAATGTCAGGACTGCACAGAATAGCTGGGGAAATGCTCCCCTAAGTATATACCAATTTCCTAATGGAAATTATAGTGCTGTTACATAAATATTCAGACTAGTCCTTAAACCTTGGAAAGTCTGTTAAGGGGAAAATCAAATTTTCAACAGCTCCTTTTGCAGGCATGTACTTGTCTTTTCTCTAGGAACTGCCCATAATTTTCCAGTGTAATTTCTAAACGGGTGTTAGTGAAGACAAAAACATAATCATGGCCTGTCACAGCTGGTCAGAGAATCACACATTCCCTGACATTTGGGCCAAATGCATTATTTAAACTTGGCCTCTGGTGAAAATGTAATGACCAGCCTGGCCCGAAGGGCCCTCATCCCCTGCAGCTGGGACCAGTTAAGCCCCCACCTGCAGTCTTAATTGAGGTCCAGGCCCTGGGAACATTAGGACCCTTTGCTTCATTGCCTAGTAGATCCAAGTAAGCCATCTTTGTTGGTAAGTATGCTGAACCTCATATCCATACTCTTGCCATTTTTCTTCTGGAAAAAGTCAAGTATTGAGTTCAAGTCCTGAAAGTCCTGGGTTCAAATTTCTTCTGCAATATTTACTTACTTACATGACCTATGGTAAGTCATTAAAGCTAAGTTTCAGTTTTCTCAACTATAAATGGGATAGTGGCACCCATCGCAGTGGTGGATCAAATGGAATTAAGTTATATAAAGCATTTTACAAACCTTAAAGCATCATATAAATAAATGTCAGCTGGTAGAAAGAGTAGTTGTGTAACCTGCTCTATGCCACATTTTCTCCAGGAACTGGAGCCCTAGTTTGGATAGCCTAGTTTTTCCCAGGGACTGGATCCAGTCTTTGCACAAAAGCTCTTGTGACTGTGTACATGCTACCTGATATCAAGTTCATCTACCTACCTGAACATCTTTCTTGTGCTCTAACCATAGCATTTGACCCTTCCTTTCACTGACTTGCCAATACCTTCAGTTTTCCCCCTTTCTCCTAACACTCTGTTCCTCTCTCCAGATTTAAATTCTACTACCCAGTACTACAAATGCTGCTCCTTCCTGACAAATTTTTCTAGTCTGATAGTTAAGAAAACAATAGAATCTATAGAATGTTGGGTTGGAACTTCATAAATTATATCATTCCACTCCCTTTTTTATGAATGTCAAAATTGAGGGTGAAAGTTATAGAGACTCTGGGTCTAAAGGACACTTGGGTCTTCTGAATGTCTTCTTTGTCAGTTTGAACCTAGGGGGCTAGCCTTGGCCTCATACAACAATCACTGTGTGTGTGTGCATGTATGTGGGTGAATATTTCTACATATCTGTGAATATGAGAGAAAGGACTATATCACTTTTGCTTTTGCATTCCCCTCCTGACATAGAGATACAACTTAATAAATTCTGATTGATTGACATTGGATTAGGTGATTACTAGGGTCTTGGTTCTTTAACAGTATATTAGCCCACCATGGAAGGTGGAAAAATATCTGGCAAGGTGCCATGAGCTCTTTGGCTTAGGAAGAGTAGTTGTTCCTCATAAAGATGAAATGAGAAAAGAGAGACAGACACAGAGACAGACATAGGGTCAGAGATATCCAAAAACACAAAGAGAGACAGGAACAGAGAGATGGCAATGGGGGGGGGGGGGAGAGAGAGAGAGAGAGAGAGAGAGAGAGAGAGAGAGAGAGAGAGAGAGAGAGAGAAAGAGAAAGAGGGGATGGAGAGAGAGAGGGAAGGAGGGAGGGGGAAGGGGGAAGGGAAAGAGAAGGGGGAAGAGGAAGAAGAGAGAAAGGGAGAGAGGTGGAGAGAGAGGGAAGGAGAGAGAGGGAGAGAGAAGGGGGAGAGGAGGGAGGGAAAAAGAAGGGGGAAGAGATAGAGGGAGAGGGAGAGAGGGAGGGAGGGAGGGAGGGAGGGAGGGAGAGAGAGAGAGAGAGAGAGAGAGAGAGAGAGAGAGAGAGAGAGAGAGAGAGAGAGAGAGCTTTTGTCAAATGCTTACTATGTGCCAGTCATTATGCTAAATACCAAGACATAAATGAAGATACACTAGGCAATCACTGCCCATGAGGAGCTTATGGTCTAATGGGGTAAGACAACACATAAAGGGGAGCTGAAGGAGGTAGTGAGGAGCACAGTTGGTGAGGATGTAGAGAAATCCAGAGAATGAGGAGAGCTAGAGGCAAGTAGCAATAGTTCTCATCTTGCTGCAGCCAGACTGATATGTGAACAGCTAGAGGCGGATGCTGCTATCCTATCTACTCAAAGAACAACTGCTTCTCTGCCTAGAAATAGTCCTTAGCCATTACAGTTGAACCATGCATTGATCAGCTTCTTAAGTTTTTCCATGTTTTACTACTTTATCCCCAAAAGTATGTCTTTGAGATGGAGATTTTTCATCCAAAAGAGGATTTTTATGGTGTTTTGTTTTTTGTTTTTTGGGGAATTTTTGTTTGTTTTTTTTGCTGCTTTTTGTTAGGTCATCCTCACTTCCAAATATGCCTGTCACAGCAACCATATGTCCCAGCATTGAATTCCCATGTAACAAAGGAAAACTAGTAAAAACAATGCACATTCCTAACAATGTACACAAACTCTGCCTCTGTAGTACTTCATTACTGCTAAGAAAGAGAAAGGTTTGTTTGTTTCTTTCAGACCTATTTATTTTTAATTGCTCTGAATAGAGACATACATATAATAAAAAACTAAAATCAAGGGGATCCAAACACATCTCTTAGTAAAAGCTACATATCTAACGGCTGAGTTTTTAGAGAGACAGGTAGCATCTCTTTTGGAAAGTGATTTGGAAAATATCTTTATTATAATGTTTCATACCCACTGTTTAAAATAATCTTCATTTTACTTTAAAACATTTTAGAAAATAAAAACCATTCACTCAATATAAGTATGGCTACTCTAGGTATACTGGTCCTCGGTTATGTTGTCAGGAACCAGCAAGTCATTATCTAATGTGTAGTAACTACGTTATTGACTCAGAATTAATTGAATATTTGAGAATCCAGGTTTAAAGTGTTCCCTGAAGGACTGAATTCCCCCCAAACTTCTATTGAAACAATTTCTGTCTCAGAGCTTCAAATCTCCAGGGAATGGTTTAGCTCGTAGCATGCTGTGGTCATCACTTCTGAGACAATTTGGTACGCATATGGAAAGGGAGAGAGAGAAAGATGAAATTACAGTTAAGGGAGAAATATGAACTCTCTGCCTTCTTATATTTGTCCTCGCTTTGACTTAAAAATCTCCAACTTTAAGTGTACAGTATTTTGAGTGTACTTCCATTAAACACATATTTCTTAAGGGCTTTTATGACAATCCCATTCCTTCCTGTTGAGTGAATTTTTCTTCTACTTGGTCACTGGGAATGTAATATATAAATAATTAAACATTTTAATTAGTTGCATTTTCATTATTCTTGTGTGCTGAGGTTTCTGGAGGGGAGAAGTAACTGATTTAACTGTATCAGAAAAGAAATGAATCTTCAATTAGATTAGAAATCCAAACAGAATTGTTTTCAGCTACATGAATTATTGCATATTGAAAGAGCTGTTTTCTTCTTTTCATTCATTCACTCAAGCATTTATTAAGGACTTACTGTGTTCTAAGACATTTTATTAATTGCTAGAGATTCAAAATAAATAAAAAATCTTTGCATTTAAGCAGCTTCCATTATGCTATAGACAGAAAATTTATACTACATCACCTAGATATTACCAAGGGCTCAAAAGTTCAGACATAAGTCTCGTTATTGGTGGAAACTAATTACTCAATGTTCCATTGGGCCTGCTTAAAAGGTGGAGAAAAATTGGAAGAATAGAGATCTTAGGTCTTCTGGCTTCTAGAGAAGAGACATGGTTCCAAATTCTCTTCAGGGAGAGGGCCCTGAAGGTAGAGAAAAGCCCTTGGAAGAAACTAACATGTAGATCAGTCAACAACTTGATCATGTTGTCCCTATCCCCAGCATATCACACTAGACATTTAGGGGATTTTTCATTTGCATGGGTTTGGGATTCTCTCTCTTTGTTCAGCTAAGATATCTCCCAGTAGGAGAACTCATTCATTCTGTGAGTCTGGTATATTTTCATCTGAATTGGATAAATGGATTTATTTGCTACTCATTTTGTGTGGTCTTTCTGTAAATGGCACTTTTGGGGAAGGAATTCCGCCTTAGATATATACTTTGGGACTCTCCTTTACTGCTAAGGGATAATAATGAGGAGCACACAGTCTGAATCTTAACAAACAATATTAGGAGGGAGGATCTATATTATTCTAACCCAATTCTCTCTCTCTCTCTCTTTATCATTTAATTAATACTATTTGTGATTTTAATAACGGATATGATCCTTATGCTTATTAGGTGGCAATAATATTAGTATTTTGGAACTTCAAACTCCCTCCACCTATTGTATCAGACCAACTCCTCTAGGCATAAAAAAAAAATTCATTACCTGATAGACAACTTTTAGATGATGACCATTTACCACATGTAAAGATACCAGCCCTTCCATAAGAGTCAAACAGACCTGATGGTCTTTAGATCAGGGCTTGAAGTCCTCACAGACTAGAAATCCTTGCCATAGTCTATCAATATTATTACCTCTGTGAACCAAAGGTCTATCCTACCACAATGAATCAAAACTAATTTGCCTTGGAAAAATATTTTAAGCACAGAAGTGTTTGGATCAGGGGAAAGGAGCTGTTATTTAATATTATCCTTTCAATATTTTTGCAGAACACAGTAGTAGATAGAGCCCCAGGCTAGGAACCAAAGGGAATGGGTTCCCATCCTACCTCAGATCTTACTAGCTATGGGTAAATAAATCATTTAAAATGCATTTATCTGAGCTTCAGTTGTTATTCGTGAAATGGAGATGGTAATAGAAACTACTTTATAAGATTATTATGAGGACCAAATGAGATTATATACTTCTGTGTGTGCTTTGTAAAATTTTAAGTTATATAACAGCTATTATTGTTATCATCATCCCCATCTTACAAAGAGAAAAAGTAAGAATTAGGAGACTAGATGGGTCAGTAAATAGAGACCACATCTTTTAAAACATGCCTAAGTTTACAAAATGAGTCCTTGCAAAGCCAAAGCTAGAACCAGGGTCTCCAGTTTCCCAGCCCAAATAGAGCTATTTCCCACTAGACCCAAGGCATTTCTTTTCCTTCCTTAAAAAATCAATCATTTTTGAAGTGTACAGATAAGACTGAAAATTTATCAGAAATGTAGCCAATTCCATACCCCAAAAGTCAACCTGCTGACTCTGACCTTGGACTTGGACATAAATGTTTATTAAATATCATTTAGGAAAGATCTCATTAAATTAAGAAGCTGCTTGAGGTGAGCTACAGAAGCCCTTCCCAAGTTGATCTTTAAAAAGCCCCACTTTGTACAGTATTCTCTGAAGAAATGTAATCTAGTCCACCCAAAGTCACCAGAGAAAGCCTGAAGTGTTTTGAGAGATTTTAACAAGCAGTTGTAGTTTTTATTGACTTAAAGGGAAATGGAGTCAAGAGGAAAATTCCAATAAAATTGTAGGTAAGCCAAAGGTTTGTTTTTGTTTCTATGGATTAGCTTTCACACATTTCCTGTTACTAGATTTCCTATTAGTGATGTTTAACTTTAACCACAGGTCTAAAATAAAGCAATAAGTACTAAAGTCTATTTCCTGATTAAGCTGAGAAAGGTCAGAGGTTAATTGAGCAGTGCCTGGTTAAAATGCTATAATCTTAAAGGTACATCTTCTCACCTCTGCAGACTGCATTACAATTACAGAGGGATCAGAAGCAGAATGCGTTCAGGAAGAAATGGGATGCAAGGAGATCCTGGTTTCCCAAAAACCAATGTGGTCTTATCTTGCTGATGTTACCCCAAATAAGTAATTCAACTTCCTAATGCCTACACAAAAAGGAAAATACAAGGTTCCTTCCCTTGGTCTCTGAATTTGAGACCCACCAATATTCTCTAATGTCCCAAAGCCGCCTTATGGAGAACAGCAGCAGCTGTGAATTTATAGGGGTCATCAGTTATATGGAATCACATCTGTCACTAGACTCCAGAGCTGGAGGAAATAAATTACATGCATTAAAGAAAGATTCCAAAATTGAGGAGGGGGTAAGTGGGAAGGAATCCAGAGAAGAGCAGCTAAGTCCTATGAATGGTCACTTACTTGTACTACAAAATGAACCCCCAAATAAACTTAGTTTTTGCTGCCAGAGCTGAAACAGTGATGGAGTATCAGAAAAAAATATTTCTTCTTCAATGTAACCTTTTTTTTTTAATTTTAGAATATGAGTACAAAAAAGCAAGGCCTAAACATCAGCAAAGGAAACCAAGGAAATAAGCACAATAGCTTAACCTTTGAGCATCCTCTCCAAGATTTTCTTTCATGATTCATCACGAAAGGGTGCCAAAAAGCAACTGAAAAGGAGGAATCAGCTTTGTGTAACCTAAGACATTTACACAAGAGCCCCAAAAAATAGTATGCAAAAGACTTATTGGGAAATGAGTCGTACCTTCCCTACAATTTATGAGAAATAGGAAGCTTGGTGAGAAAATCTCATATTGTGGAGGGAAGAATTGGATTTGGAAGTAGGAGGACCTTGGTCTAAATTCCAGATCCATGATTTACTACCTGATTAATTTAGATAAAATAAATAAATGAAATGAGTCACAATCTCTCTGGATCTCAGTTTCTTCATCTGAAAAATGAGGGGAGAGAGTTTTGAATCTGATGATTTCTGTGGACTCTTCCAACTCTAAACTTATTATTTGAGTGCAATTAGGTGGCTTGATGGCTTGAAAGTCAAGCCAAGAAACAGGAGATGTTGGGTTTGATCTATCTAGGAGACATTTCCTAGCTATTTGACCTTGGGCAAGTCACTTAACCCCCATCACCTAGCTCTTTCAACTCTTTTGCCTTGGACCAATATAGAGATTCTAAGAGAGAAGGTAAGGATTTAAAAAAAAACTATTATGTTATAGTTACTGTAAATTACTTGCTTCATTCTCATTTTAGTAAGATGTATTAATTAGCTAAAAAAAAGATAGTCACTTGAAATCTAAGCAAGGTCCTGGACTTTTTTCTGAAACTTTTTAATATACTGGAAAAAAAAATCTTTGGTTTAATTGTTCACCTAACTTTACAATTCATTTTTTCCAGCTTCCAAACATATGTTCAATCAGTTCCCAAATGTACATATTTTAGACAAGAAGGAACTGTGTCAGCAAGGAAAACTGATCAAGTAATTTCTCTCTGGGGAAAAACTGAAGAAAAAAAAAAGCCCTATCTTCCAATTGGAATGGACTTCAGAGTTCACCCAATCCAACCTGTACAGAAATAAATATCCTCTCAGCAAAACTCCTAACTAGTTGTCCCCCAACTTCCTCTGAAAATCTTTCAATGAGTAAGAACCCACAACCTGCCTGAGGTGTCACGGTCTACTTTGGGATAGCTCATTGTGAGGAAGTGTTTCTTCATATAGAGCTTAAATTGACTCTCCCAATTTAAAAGAGCACTGCAGCTGAAGTTTTAGGTTACTTCACATCCTGGGAATGAGGCCTGGCCCACTCATTCAGGACTCTGGAGTCACTAGGTATAACTGAGTAATTGTTTACTTTCCCCACTGCCTGAGATTAAGGGGGAGAAAAGGGATGTTAATCACCCAGCTGAAGAAAAACGATTTCCTTTTGGAACTTAATGAGTTCAAATGGTCTTTCCTTCCCCAAATATTTTTGGAAATCTTTTTTCATAGTTCATGTATTTATCATCTTCTGTTTTACATGTGTGTTATATATTCCTGCTAGACTGTAAACTCCACAAAAGCAGAAAGCAGGTCTTAATTAGGTTTCATTCCACCCCACCCCACCTTTTATCTCTCTCAATCCCAAAGACTGCCTAAAATATGCTCTAAAGTAAACCAGTCTAATGGAGGAAATGATTTGCAAACAACTGTGTATAAATATGCAGGATAAATTGGGAATAGTCTCTGAAGGGAGACAGGAAGATTAAGGAGGACTTTCCCTGAGATGTGAAGGAAGGCAAGGAAGACCAGAGACAGAGATGACAAGAAAGTGTTCCAGGCAGAGAGGACACATCAGCAAAACCAGTCAGATGACACAAATATGGTGCTGATACCCAAGTCAGGCAGACCAAAAACAGAGAAAGAAAATTACAGACCAATTTCCTTAATGAACATTGATGCAAAAAACTCAAATAAAATTGTAGCAAAGAGACTATAGCAATATGTCACAAGGATTATTCACTATGACCATTCTGGAGGGCCATTTGGGATTATGCCCAAAGAGCTATAGCATCCTTTTTGATCCAGTAATACCAGGTCTATATCTGAAAGATATTTTTTAAAATTGGGAAAGGACCTCTGTGTGTGTGTGTGTGTGTGTGTGTGTGTGTGTGTGTGTGTGTATTTACTGCTCTTTTGTGGTGGCAAAGGATAAGAAACTAAAGGGATGTCCCTCAACTGGGAAATGGCTGAACAAATTGTGATATCTGATGGTGATGGAATACTACTGTGCTATAAGAAACGATGGACAGGATAATGTCACAAAGAGCTGGGAAGACCTACATGAACTGATACAGAATGAAATAAGCAGAACCAGAAAAACATCATACACAATAACAGCAATACAATAATCCAGAACAATTCTGAGGGTCTTATGAAAAAAGTGCTATCAACCTCCAGAGAAAGAATTGAGTAGGAATATAGATGAAAACATATGATTTATCACTTATTTATTTGGGTATATAGTTTGAGGTTTGGGGTTTATAAGACTATTCACTTACAAAAATGAATGATGTGAAAACATGTTTTGTGTAATAATACATATATAGCCCAGATTGAATTGCTTGGCCAGCTCTGGAAGTGGGGAGAGAAGAAGGGAGGGAGACAACTTGAATCATGTAAAATTGGAAAACTTATGTAGAAGGGTTATTCATTTTTAAACTTTTTTAAAAAGAAAAGAAAGTCTTCAGTCAGGAGACAGGATGTTAAAGTTAAGGAACAGCAAGAAGGCCAA
Source organism: Monodelphis domestica (assembly GCF_027887165.1). Lineage (NCBI taxonomy): Eukaryota > Metazoa > Chordata > Mammalia > Didelphimorphia > Didelphidae > Monodelphis > Monodelphis domestica. The sequence continues at coordinate 249,102,416 of NC_077231.1, forward strand.
CATCACTGGAAAATAGTCATGTGGAGGGGAGTAAGGTCATAAGAAGATTGAGAAGGTAGGATGGTATTAAGTTATGAAGGACTTGAAAACCAAGCAAAGGGTTTTGTATCTGATCCCAGAGGCATTAGGGAGCCTTTGGAGTTTTATGCGTAAAGAGGGTGATGTGATCAGATTTACATCTCAGGAAGATTGCTTTGGAAGCTGAACAGAAGAAAGATTGGAGTGGGGAGAGGCTTAAGACTGGCAGATCCATCAACAGGCTTTTGCAATAGTCTAAGAGAGAACTGATAAGGACCTGTACCACAATAACACTGTATCAGAGGAGAGAAAGGAGCCTATGCAATAGATGCTACAAAGTTTAAAATGATAAGATTTGGCAATGAATAAACATAAGAGAAACCCAATCTACATCTTTTGAATTGAAAGATAATTGGGATAATGGTGGATCTGGTCATTTTTCATATGTTAGGAAGCAATCCAATAGATCTAAATTTATGCCCACATCATTACAGAATCATTAGAATATAAGCACCTAATATCTTGAGGCAGCTAGGTGGCACAGTAAAAAAAGCACCAGTTCTGGAGATAGGAAGACCTGAGATCAAATTTGACCTCAAACACTTACCATTTGTGTGACCATGGGCAACTCAGTTTCCTCATCTGTCAAATGATCTAAAAAAGGAAATGAAAAAACAATCCAGTAGCTTTGCCCAGAAAACCCCAAAGAGTCAGACACAACTGAAATGACTGAACAACACCTAATATCTTACTATAAAAAGCAATGCAATCTTAAAAATGAATAAGCCTCATCTCCCCTTCTCCTTTGCAGAGGCAGAATACTATGGCTCTGAAAAAAAATGCATATATCAATTTTGGATATATTGATTATTTTTGTTGAACTGGTTTTTATTCCCCCCCCCTTTTTCTATTCTTTGTTTTAAGAGATGGTTCTCTGAGGGGAAAAAACAAGGGATATACTGGTAGGGGTGTAAAAAAGGACATAATTGAATATCAATTAATAAGCCTCTCTAGTTAACTAGAGTATATTTCTAAACATTTTGCATATGTTAGAAAATCCAAATAAGTAAGTAACTTCAAGTAAGTATTTGGAGAGGCTGAATTCACTGTTCCTTAAAGGTGATTCTCCCTAATGACCTGAAAGAAATAATAAAATTCATCAAAGACCTCACCTAAATTGTTGCTCTGCACAGCTGGACAAATGGCCCATGGGTTGGTAGAGTCTTTCAATATGGCAGAACACTGGACATTCTATACTTGACTGAGATTGACACCAAGTTTTATAAGCTCTGGCAGGTTTGGAGAGATTGAGTGACATAACCAGAAAAGACCACCCAAACCTATTCACATCTTATTAGGTTTGCGAATATAGAAAAGCTCTTTCCTATGAATTATTAAGTTAAATATAAATCTATTGGTAAAGATTAGAATAGGGAATTCTTGCCATTCAGGTCTATACTTACATGACTTTTAAGTTCTTTCCCAATAATAAATAATAATCTATAAAGCCAAATTATTTATAATTGAGAAATTTTCCAATTAGAAATCTTTCCAATTATATCAGAGTTTAAAATAAAAAATGTCCAATATCATCATTATCACTTGATATAGTTTTTTATACATTAATCACTGCAAAGAGATAAGACAATGAAATTGAAGAAATAAGTGCAGGCAAAGAAGAAAATTATTGCTATTTTTAGGTAATGTGGTAGTTTCTTTAGAGAATCTAGAGTTTCAACTAAAAGTTAATTAAAATAATTTTTAACTTCAGTAAAATAAACCCACAAAAGTTATCGAATTCTCTTTATCCTACAGTAGGAGGAAATCTAGTAGGAGAAAAGATGGGTTGGGGGAGACAACTCCTTTTAAGATGACCACTAAATGTATAGAATTCTGGTGGTTGTCATTCATTCTTCATTTTTGAAGAGGACCAATGGCATTATGGAGCACTTAGAATTTGGTCAGATATTGAAGATGACAAGATCATCCACTGCAAATATATAAAATATCTGCAAAGTAACCTATCAAAACATAATCAGAAGGTATATAAATTGAACTACAAAATAAGGATGATAATTAATATGTTGTTTGTGACTGGGCAAAACCAATATAATAAAAATTGTATATATACATATATGTGTACATATATAAATTAGTATATCTTATAATTATGTATAGTATGAATATGTATAATTAGTAAGATATAATATAATCAAAATTTTAAGTTATAATGCCTATATTAACTTTATATTTTAGTGTCATGTTAATTAACTACCAAAGATTCCTTTTATAGACTTAGACAGAAATAACAAAATTCATCTGGCAGAACGAAATATCAAGAATCTCAAGGGAAATTATGACATGGAGGAATGAAGGAAAGTTAGGAGTGCCAGATTCCAAACTATACTATACAGCAATAAGTTTCAAAACTGTTTTTGAAAAAAAATTAATCAATAATATAGTTTAGATACAAGACCAAGAAGCAATCAAGCATAACAGAAGTGTTTTAAAATCCAACACCATTAACTACAGGGATAAGGACTTTCTATTCAACAAAAACTGCTAGAGAAAGTAGACATCAGTCTGACAGAAATTAAGTTTAGATCAACATCTTACATCAAATTTATACATGACCTAATCTAAAATGACATATTGCAAACAAATTAGAGGAGAAGGAAAAGATCACATTTCATAGCTATGGCTAGGAAGAACATTCATAACAAAACAAAGAATAGAAATGATGTTAAAAGATAAAATGGACAATTTCAATCACATAAAATGGGAAAGCTGGCATAAGCAAAATCAATGCAGTTAGAATCAGAAAGAAAATATTTAAATATGAAAAAAAATCTTTATAGAACATTTCTATGACAAATTTTCTGATAGCCAAGATAGACAATTGAGACAATTCTGTAACAGTACCTCTAGAGATAAAAGGTCAAAGAATATAACCAGAAACTTTCCAAATGAAGAAATGTAATCTATGAATAACCATATAAGAAAATGTTTCTAATAACTAACAAGAGAAGTTTAGAGACCCCAACAAACAGGGCAATTCTTTACTGCTCATTTAAATTTAATATAGTTTTTTAACTATATATAACCAAAATTCACAGTTTCAAATACAATCCTTTTTTTTTGGCCTTGTATACTGAAATGATCACATTTATTGATGATTAGTTTAATAATAGTTTTTAAATGTAATGAATGTCTAAAGTAAGACTCTTTAATTAAGTCAATAATACATTTAATTTAGCTTTGAGTGAGGTAATCTGACAGGAATAGAAATGAGACCACTCTGTTTTTGCCTCACTAACTAAAGAACTATCTCTAATCCTATACTCTCACTCACCTCTTTAAATGTAAAAAGCAGGGGGTTTTTTAAGAATAAAAAAATGTTGTGAGGGTCTAAATTCAAAATCCTAATATCAAGGAATTAATAGTAAAGGTTAATACTCATCTTTAACTCAAAGAGTCTTTCCTCCAAAATTTTGCAAGAATCTGAGGGAGAAAAGCATAATACTTTGTATTTAAGTATGTAAGTAACCATTCTTCTCTTGAAAAAAATCCAAAACCCAAAGAAGGAGAATAAAAATGTAGTTATATGCTTCTTGCCAAGTTTAACAATTGTGATTTTTAATTTCTGATTGTTTTTGCTGTTACAAGAATGTTTGAAACAAACTGTGCGGTAACCCCCTAGGAAAAAAAAAGTCTAGTTACTAATATACATGATTTTCCTTTAATGCAAACACCAGGACTTTGCTCATTATCCAGTGGCTCCAAACATTTTGTCCTATATATGGCTCTGTCCTCTTGGACTCAATCCAAATACAGCATTCCCAGAATCCACAGAGACTACCTAGTGCACAGCTTGGAGGAAATTAATCCTGTCCATACCATAAGGGAGAAAACAGCTGCAAAACCCACAATTGATGGACAACCAACCAATTGTACAAAAAAGGAAATAGCCCGTTCAATAAATTATATTCATCTGGCTTGTAGAGTTTCCATTTTTAATACCACGTTTTCAAATCACAAGGTCTTTCTCAGTCTGATTTTACATTGGATATCCAACTTTAGTCAAAGTTCAACATTCACCTCATCCAGAACCATCCAGGATTGCCTTTTTCTCTCTCCAGCAATTGCATCTGTTGATCCGAATTTTTTCAAGGAAAGGAGTCACTATGAGGGTAGGGGTGTTGTTTTCTTCCTTTTTAAAAGTGTGAAATCTACTTTTTTTTCTCTTTGAGGAGATAGAGTGACTTAGTCACTCTGGAACATAGGGTAATATACTCCAGGATATCTGGAGTATAGGGTGCTCAGTGGACCCACTTTTCAAACTCACTGATGCCTTCGACTGCAAAACAACATAAAGCACATACATCACTTGCCTCCCAGGACCTTTCCCAAACAGCTCTTCCAGCCCCACTCTCAGCTTTCAGCAGGCCTCCACAGTGATGCAAAATGAAAGCCCCCTTTGTTGCCCCAGTCTGCAGCATCTGAATGATGCCAAACAAAACGTGGTCATTGATTGGGAGCACTGGGTGAATGGAATTCTTCTTCTGAGTTCTCCTTGTCAGCCATCAATGGTGGGGAGGGGGGAATGAAGAATACCTTTTTTCAGCAGGAACTGAGTTAATAAAATATTTGCAAGAAAGAGTCTTTTCCTGTTTGCATTCATGTCTACTCTTTACCAAATCTTGTTTTGTGCTACAACATTTTTAAAACGTTGAAACCACTAGATCTCATAATTTTTCCCTATGATTTCTCTAAATTATGGTTCAATGCTTATGTCTAGAGAAGAAACTTGGAGTGATACATTTTAATGTCCATAAGCCAAAAATGCTATGTATACTACTATAGGGAGGTTAGGTATGAATGAGAGTCCAACTATAATTTAGTTCTATAAGAGACTTTAGGGAGCATCTAGTTGAATCCTTCTTACCCTAGAGGAAGAATCCAAGGTGAAGAAAGGTTAAACAATTTGTTCAAGAGCCTTCAGTTAGACACATAGCTTAGTGATAGAGCCAGGTTGCTTCCTTCTGTCTTATGACTTTTTCTGTCCCTAACATTTCAAAGGAATTAAGGAATTAAGTGGGTATAAGGATGAGTAAATAGCTTCTTTCTTCTTTAACTTGTGTCCATTCAATATGTCAATGGATTCACCAGCTCTTCTATGCAAGTATTCCTGCCAATAATATAACTCATTCAAGTCTTCTAATCCTCTTGATTCTTGTTTATACCCTTCCATAAACTATCTATCCAGTGAACCAGGCAGAACCCTAAGTCCCCTAATATTCTGTGGATATTAATGTAGCATTAAGGAGGTACATCTAGGGCATCTGGGCATGGTAGTATTGGACTTGGAAGTTAGGAACTGACTTGGACACTCACTAGTCATATAATTCTTGTCAAGTTATTTAACCTCTATTAGCCTCAGTTTCCACATGTGAAAAATATGTGATAAGAATCCTTGTTTCATAGGGCTGTTATCAGGATCAAATAATCCAAAAGCACTTTGCAACCTTAAAACATTAAATAAATACAATTTAAATCTATTATCTCTTCCTCACATGACATGATCACCAGCCTCCTTTTTCTAATCATATATTTTCTGGATGCTATCTTATATGACCCTTTCTGGTGTACATGATATTTTCGATAATGTGGTACAGCTTGCTTGAATTCACAATGCATTTTGCACTTTCCATTGCACTTTGGGTCACTCACAATTTTAATTATTCAGAGACCAGGGCTATCTGTATCCGGGAGCATTTTAAATCATGAAAACACTATGTAACTTTTTACTTCACTTCCGGGCTCTTTTTATTGTCAGTCTGCAGCAAATGGCCCAAACATATCTTTACTCTGCCATACTAACTCAAAGAATTGCCACTGTCTGAGCAACTCGATGTTCATTGAGTTTTCCTTAATGGGTTATAGTTGAACTCTTAGATGATTACAGGTCTCACTGGGAAGGCCCTAGAGAGTGGAAACAATATTCTAACTCCTCTTCCCAAGCAAGTTAGGCTAATTTTTTACCTAAAAGTTAAATAAAAACTACTCCTGAGACTTGATAGGCTCAGAGGATGAAAGCTTATGCTGTTCAAATTATTTTCTAGCCACTTGACTACAAAATAGTTTAAAGAACTACTAGGCTTAGACTATGCTGGCTGATGCAACACAGTCAGAAATGCAGACAAATGACCTTCACTCACTTGCATAGACTTAGAGCAATGAATAAAGAACTAGGTTTGGAGTCAGGAAGACAGGAACTCAAATCTAGCTTTAGATACTTCTTAGCTCAGTGGCACTGGGCAAGTCACTTAACATCTGATGCTTCAGTTTCTTCAACTGTGGGTAACATTATTTCTGGATAATAATAAATAATAAAAATGTGGAGAATAATTAACACCTGTCTCACAGGTTGTGAGAATCAAATGATTTTTTATAAAGCACTTAAGACAGCATCCAAAACATAGGAGGCAGTTAATAAATTCCTGTTTCCTTCTCCTTCCTCTTCTTCAAGACATATCACTGTAGAATATCCCTCTGCTTTGGTTAAACCTCATCTTGTTAATTTTTTAATGATCTATGTGTATCTCATTTTGCTCAATAGCAAACATAAACTGCCAGGAACTGGTCTGAACCAGTCCATACCCAGAACACCCTGTAATATACTGGGGCTTGATAGAATCAGCACAGCATCATCCATAAACAGCATCATCTCTAAGGAACCCATCAAAAAGAAAACAGGTAATCTAATTACATCTTCACAACAGGATATTAAATTACCATTGAGTCTTATCTATTATCTCCTTCTGTTCCCATCAAACCACTCTGTTCATCATCACCTGTATGTGCCTTGTACTTTTTGCAGCTCTGTGTCCAGACCACCCTGTCTCCCTTTTCCCAATTCCTTTTTTGAAAACCCAACAAAACACTAGCTCTTTATGAACCCATACTTATTAAACAGCCCAGATGCCCTTCCTTTATCCATATCCTATGTTATCCATATGGAACTTAATCATGTAACTATCTTGTGAACTGTTGTTGGTTTTGTTGTTGTCATTTTTCAATCACATCTGACTCTTTGTGGCACCATTTGGGATTTTCTTATGATTTGTCATTTCCTTCTCCAACTCATTTTAACAGATGAGAAAACTGAGACAAATAGAGTTAAGGGACTTGTTCAGGATCACACAGGTAATAAGTGTCTGATGCCAGATTTGAACTTGGGAAGACGGCTGTTCCTGATTCCAGATCCAGTCCATCCATTTTGTGACCCAACTGCCCCAGTACCATGATAACCAGTATCTTTTAATATTATGTGTCCACTAAGGCAACATTTGGCCAAATGCCAAATGCCAAAGTCATCTCTTGCTTTTATTTTATGTTTAACTCATCTTCTTTCTAGTGATATATTTCCTGAATGATATTCTTTCATAACATTTATTATGAGCAAGTCATCATGGACAATTTAACTCAGATTACATGTGACAACAATATTCTAGTTGGACAGATCACATTATATGCCTTACCTCATTTAATCCTCATGACAGACCTGTGTTTTAGGTGCTCCCATTTTTATTACACTATTTTACAGATGAGGAAACTGAGGCCCAGATAGTTTAAGTGACTTACCCATGTACATGCAACTAGGAAGTATATGAGGTCCTTCCTGACCCCAAATCGAACACTCTTGCCACTATATCATACATCCTCATCTATATATCTCTCCATTCCTCATTGTATCACCTATAATTTTAATTCCTCAGAGACAGTGGTGCTCCATGATTCATAGTTTTTACTAAGAGAATCACTGATGGCAAAAATAAATAGATAAACCGGATATGGAGAGAGGGCACCTGGAGATCATTGAAAGTACTGTGTAACTTTTCAGGTGCAATCTAGCAAGATCTCTTTTTTTCAAATCAATTCCAAGCAAGGTTCACTGTACATCTTCAGGACCTACCCCAGAAAGAAGTACAATGAACCAACTTAAGTGACTGTTCATCTGACTGCATGTGATAACTTGCATAATTATTTCCATCTATGTGTGAATCCTTAAGCCAGTCTCTTGGAATGGTCACGGATCTGAATAAGGAGATGGCCATGAAGGGCTGTGGGATCTGTTTCAGTGAATAGAATGCCATACACAAGCTGGACCTCCCAGAGAACCTGACCACCTAGAGGAGCCCTTCTTCCATTTAGACCCTGGGAAGAACAACCACCATGATAAAATATGGACCTTTGCCAAGTATACAGATCCCCTTTATCCCTCCCTTGATACTGATAATCAGATTATTTTAAACAGTTATTTCAGTGGTTTTAAGAAATCTTACAGACCCTTTATTGGAGGACTATATTTAAGGATGATCTGCCAAGTCAAATGCTGTTCTATCATCAGCAAAGCAACAAACACAATGGGATCTTGTCTCTTCCATGCTCGCAGACAACTGCATGACTGTAAAGATGTGGTCTACTATAGAAAATGATCTGTGAAAGTCTGCCTGTTCTTTCTCATATTCTATCAAGGGGACCATTTGCAAATATGTAGATTGTCCTTATGAAGATTGCAACAACCTAAAGAAGGAGGCATCTAGGTAAGTAGGCAATTTCTTTTTGATCATGTTTGGCAAGGGGGGAGTATTAATAATATACTTTTTGCCATTTTTTCTGGTCGTCTTGGATATTTGAAATTATTAAAACATCCTGAAAGGCAGTAGGCTGATCCTTTCACACTTTTTTCCCTCCAGGGGAATTTCTAGTCTACATAGTCAGCCTCACCTAGAAACACTTAACCATACCTTTTTTCTTTTTATTAACTCTTATTATAATCTTTTCACACAGAATACTTGCTACTAAGCTATGATAATATAATGTATTATTTCTATTATTATCAATATGAGATTCTATAGATTACTATAAAAAATGTTGGAAAACCTAGTAGATTTTCTGTTTACTTGTTCCTTTTTCAATTTCAACTATAAATTTCAGAAGACAGGCTGGTATGTTGGAAGTAATACTGTATTTGGAATCAGAGAACTTGGCTTCAGTCTAGATTCTATCTCTAACTAAATATGTGACTTTGGGAATATTACTAGCTCTCCCTGGGCCCCAGTTTCTTCATTTATGAAAATAAATGGTTATACTATATGACCTCTAAGATCTCCTCCAGCTCTCAATCAATGATCCTGTTCTCTTGGCATGGTTTATCTTAGTTGATCACAAACTTTATGAAAGTTGGCTCCTCACTTGCTTTTAACTGTTTTATAAGATGATAATGCCCATAACCTACCATTCACTTCCATTTTGCTTTGCAAAACAGTACAATGACATTGCCGGTAACTGCCCTATATTTTCACTTAACGAAGAAAAATAATTTTTAGTTCATATCCCACCTCTAATGCATACTACCAATGTGACCTCAGGCAAATCATTTATTTGTCAAGTGAGAGAATTGAACTAGATGGCCTCTGAAATTTCTTCTAGTTCTAAGATCCAGTTCTAGGACTAAGATTACCTGTTCCAATTCTAGGTCCCAAGATCCTATGATCCCAAGTGTTAGCTGGATGAAACAGTTTCTGGACTCTTTCAAACTCCTCAGCGTGATGATAGTTTTACAACAATTACACTCCCTTAGAACAGACAGAAGAAACCAATAAGAAGGTTCAACGGCTGAGATGGCGACACAGCAAAGCACTGTGGAGTGCTTAGCACAAAAGACAATACGGCCATCCAATGAAGCTGAGGAAATCTCCAGGTGTAACGATTTTTCATGCCACTAGACCCAGGCTTCCAATGCCGAGAGAGTGGGATTGTCTCTGTGCATCAACTTTTCCACTTAAATCTCCTTCACGCACAAGTGTTTTTTGTGCACACTCATCTACATCACAGATGAAAGCGCACAAAGACAAACGTCATCCTCGGTTACCGAGAGACTACTAACACTCCCTTAGAAAATTTTGATCATCATCCAATCCAAAGCAAGTATTTTCCCTACATTTCTAATAGTTCAGTATAAGAGCATTAATGAGACTTTAAGCATGTTGTAGTCACAAAATATTCTTCTTATCATTATATTTTCTTCTAACTTGATGTTGATTTTTTTCCTTTAACTTAATCAATGGTTTAGTTGAAGACAGAAGATTCAGAAAATTACTCCTACATCCATAACCAGTCATTTCCCATTTGTTAATATATGGTTGATTCCACTTTTGCAAAGTATTTTTGTCATCACTTCTATCACCATTTAACATTCTTAAGTAAAATAAGTATTCAAAACATACAGGTATGGGTTTCTGAGTACTCTATAAGTCTTGACCTCTTCTTGGTCCCAAACTGTATTTTCTGCCTTTTTTTTTTGCTCTCTTCTACTATTCTCATATTTTTAATAACTATAAATTATATAGCACTTTAAGTTTATATGCTTTATCTCATGTGATCGACAGAACAACCAAATAAGGTAGATAATATGGGCATTATCAGCCCCATTTTACATAGAAGTAGTCTGAGGCTCAGAAAGGCACTTATCCATGTTCACCCAACCAGAAATCATCAGTCTGAATTCAATTCTCTCCTAACTTTTGTGCTGAAGTCACTGAATTCCAAGATATATATTGACTTAGAACATAGTTTCTCATGACTTCTTTATCCAGATAAAATTGATCTCCCTTTTTATCCTGTGAAGTGGATGTTAGAATTGGAATCATTTAATCAAGCTTTTTTTAAGTCTATATGATTCACTTATGATAGGAATTAGCAGGATTTTACATGTCACCTTATACAGCCTTCTTCTTTGCTGAGGAACTTAAGGCCTAGAGTAATTTTGTCCAAGGTACCAGAGATAGTAAATAGCTAGGGCAAAACTCAAAGCAAGATCTTCTGATTCCAAAACTTATGTTCTAAGTACATAGCTTTCTTCATAGCTATCAAAGTATCAAATAGATAAAATTTCTATAGGGTGAAAAACTATTTAAAAGAACACCTTTTAATGTTCTTTTGAATTTCTTACATAAAATCTTGAATTCTTCCAGAGCAAATGACACAAGTTGTCATGATTTTTTTTTACGATACCCTAGGGGGCAAGTATCCACCATTAAAGGAATCCCAAAATGTCTCAAACATTCAGGTCATTAGATTTCTATTTAACTGTGCCATCATTCTAATCCAGAATCTCTTAAAAATCTCAGTTACCTTTTTTCCTTTATCCCATTCAATTTAATCATCACTTATTGAGATTATTGTTGTCTGCTTCTAGATAATGATACTTTATTTACCCTAGTACTCTTGTTCTCAGTAGTCAAACCCACTCACCCACTCTACCATATCCTATCACCTAGATAGCACCTGTTAATTTTACTTTTCCATGAGTTTAGTGCCACTCCAGCCACCCATAATTCTATCCCAGTCGTTAGTATTCACATCTCTGGGCATATCTGACTCAGTCAGGATTTAACCACCCTTTGCTGGTTTCTTGATGTTTTAGAATCAAAACACAAAGACCCTTAAAATGATTTGCAGCCACCAGCTATTACTTTGACTTTTCCCTAAGCCCCTGCTTAAAATTCATGCTCTACAAAACAAAACTCTTCCTAATGATGTTTCTTCACACACAAACCTTGCACTGCCTCCAGCCCCTCTCTAAGAATCTTGTTAATCCACAGTTGCAAACATCTTCTGAATATAACAGCATGACATCCAATAGGTATTATAGAGTAAAAAGAGTGCCTGAGAAGTGGCTCAGAGAGTCATTTCCTAAGACACATCCTTAATGAAAGCTAATTGGAGTTGAATGGACCATAATTTTGCTATGAAACCCAAAGGCAATTCAATAATAACAAATGATGGTGATGATGATAACACTGATAGCTAACATTTATAAAGCAAAGGTTTGCAAAGCCCATTTATAAATATTATCTCATTTGATCCTCACAATTCTTTATGAAGTAGGTAATTTTATCCCCAATATACAAACAAAAAAATTGAGGCTGAAAAGTTAAATGAATTTCCCAAAGCATCAAACATCTGACTCAGGACTGGAACAAAGGTCTTGCTGACTCCAAGACCAAAACCCTGTCCATTGTGACATGGAAGGATTTACAAATGTGTATCAAGCCCTTTCTATCTCCTATGCATAAGACATTGTACTAAGTGCTGTACTCAGAGATGATTTTCTTAAGGCATCATAATGAATTTCTCATCTTACATCAGTCACTCCAGAAAAGATGCATTCTGGCCACCTTGGGACCGATACAGCAGCCAGTCTCTGAAACTACAAGGAAATTAACAGGGACAAAAAAGCAAAGATGACAACAGGAGTAACAATTGTTAATGCCAATATTGGAGCATTTTTAGACAGATCATCTACTCCAGAAGTGGATTAATGTGCATACTCTCATACTCTACCACTCAAGACCCTTCCATTTTTCATGTATTCAATGTCCATCACTAAAGATATCTTCTCTGAAAAGCCAGTACAATTCAGAGAGGCAATTCCAGGTTGGATCTGAAATATAGTTTTATTGTAACTTACCAATTTTTTCACCTAGTATATGAAATCTAGAGCATTATAGGCTTCAGCCTAATCCACTACTGATATCTATCAGCAACCCCTATTAACTTTAAAAAAAGAGAGAGAAAGACCCAAATCCCAATATCATGTGTACTGTGGGTCTGTAAAGCTCTTCCCAATCTCATCTAGTCTTGTTTCTCTGCCTACAAGCACTCCAATTACTCTTACTATAAATGCCATTAGTAAGTCTGTAAACATGCCCCATTCTCTCTGTTATGCTGACAAAATTCACAACAAAGTATCTTGATTCTTTTTCACCTTCTCCCCAAAAAAATCTCTTTTATATGTCTCCTTGACAAGATCAAATTTAACACCTGGGATTAAGTGTGCTTTATTTATGCCAAGAAATGTTTGGTTTGGTTTATTATTTATTTACTTATTTCCATTTATCCATGTTATCCATGAGATAACAGCATACACTGATCTGTGAGGTAAATGGAACCGTTCTGAAACACTTCTTCCTGGGATAGTCAGTGATTTGATGTTCCATTCCCATTTTATTCAACATTGAGGAGTTGGTGGCCTTGTCCTTTCTCTTAGGGCATTTGATCTGAGCATACATATTTTCTCTATCCAACCTACCACTGAGAACCTTATGTAGTCAGTATTGTGGGGCTCATATAAAAGTCATTTGGAGTTTTTCCAGGCCTTTAAAAAAAACATATTTTATGTCTATGATTTCCTGCTGTGAAATATGACTATTTATGAATCCAGAGTAAAAATCCCAAAGTCAGCTATCAGGGAAAAAAAAACATACTTCGTAGTTATGAAATCATAATCTCATCCTAATGACATGCTGTCAACTGTGACTTTTATAATATCTGACTATGGGATTTCTACAACACCTATTAAATGTAAAGAGATAGGTGGATGCCTTCTGGTTTGGGCTTTTTTGCAATTGGGATGCTGGGCAAAATCTTTTGCCCCTTGGGTCATGGTGATTAAGAAAGAAGAGAGAAAACTGAATATGTATAACTCTGTAAAGTGGCATCCAATTACAGAAAGTTCCTTACCCACTTAAACATTGAACTGAGCCAAGAACTATTCATCTATTTCTATCATCATTCTCAATCACTATTCTCAGTGAAAGAAAGAAATGAGCGATCCTTGGCCCTGTTGTCCTCAATGACAGAAACATCTGAACAATTCTTGGCCCAATTCAGTATTTGCCATTCCTCTCCTAATGGCAAGATCGACTTAAACGGTAGACATATCTGACACGAAATCATTCTAAGATGGAATGAGCAAAGCAAAGAAATAGGGGAATTATTTTAAATGAAATTGGTCTTGTCTGGATAAAACTGCTATAAGTTCTTAAAAAATATATAAGTTAATGCTTTTTTATGTCATTTTTAGCTGACGGTTAGATAAGTGTATTAAAGATTATTTTTCCAGAAAAATTAAGACAGAATGGCTTATCCAGGAAAGATACTTTATCCAGGAAAGGCACTATTAACTAGAGCAGTGTATAATCAACAAAATTTCAACCATGATTTTCCACTATGAAAAGAAGCCATAACATAAGTAAAAGTTCTATATGACCCAATCTCTTAGTTAAGTTTATGCATTCACTTCCACAGAAGACAGTCAATTGTTTCAATTTTGCTAGTGATGCTGTATAACAAGGAGTTGTGGTATATCAAAGTCTCCAAAGAATTAAAATTGAAGTCACTCAAAGTAAAATAGAGAGGTACAAGGTAGGAATAAGTCACAATGCATTACCAATGACTAATTCCACAAGAAGAGCAGCATAAAAAATGTCCTCAGAGGAACCCATTATTGCAAAAGAAGATGTGATAAGAGAAAAGGATAGCCACCAGGAAGCCCTCATAAGCCATTGGAATCCACACAATATAATATGTTGAACTGACTCCTTGTGGAAAAGGTATATGAAGACATAGACAAGAGTTGGAAAGGATTTGAAGGCACCATGCATGGTTTGTGTTCTGCAATGGTGGACCCACATCAAGACCAGAGAACCATGAAGTGCGCACCACTGCCAAAGTCATGAATTATATGCTCCAGGTCCTCAGTCTAGGTTTTTTTTTCCTCCAATGTTCCTAGAGATATTAACCAGATCAGCATAGTGCTATTTGTCAGACACAAAAATATGACATTTAACCCATCCACTGCACCCAAGAGTCAAGGACACAAAAACAGGTCTCATTGCCACACTTAGATAAAAATAGTCATTGTCCTTAGAGAAGGAAATGATAGCAAACTCAAGCTAATAGTTTGTCTACATTTCATGACATGAAAAAATCTTAATAAATGCTTAGCCTTGGAACTTTGATAGTCAAATGAATTTGAAACAAGTCTCTGAATTGAAGTGGGAATAAAATGACCAGTAGTCGAAGGTATGATTTTATTTCTGATTTTTCAAGTTGGTTTTGATTGACATTGATGTACCATCTTTTGATAATTTCCTTTGACACCAATTTTCTGTATGGTTTTTGCTCTTTCGTAGTGTTTCATTTTTGTTTCACAGGATAAAGTTGCATTTGTTCTACTGACTAGAGGAGGGGTGAGAGCCTTGTTAGAGAGGAGTCTTTGTTTGGTCTTAAGCAAAGTATTGCATTCATTTCCCAACAAACAAAATGTCAAGACAAGCTTGTCCCAACATGTCTCGGTTGATTAAGCCTTAGACAGAGCAGTGGGAACTCAGGTCAGTTCCCAGTCATTCACAATCCGGGTAACCTTCAGTAAGTTAAACTTTGCTTTCAATGTCTTCAGTTGTAAGACAGAAATAATAGCATGGTGTTATCTTCCCGGGGGGGGGGGGGGGGTGGAGGAGCGGGGCGGGAAGTAGTATAGATATCCTTATTTATGAGCCAATAGCCAGAAAGAAAATTATTCCGAGATAAGTTAACTCTTTCTGTCTACAAGAGTGTCAGACAATGCACTAGAATAGTAATTCCTTAAATGATAGCCTACTGTTCTGAGATAAACATCTCACCTCTAATTTTCCTTCTTACTCATGGATGAGAGCAAGTTATCTCTATAAAGATATATATTTTAAGTGATTGTTTTATTAAGAATTGAGAAGAGCAACCTGTCTTCTAAATTGCCTTAGCCTAAAACAGACTAATAAGATCATAAACAGTTTTTCAGGATAGAAAGACTTATTACCTAGACTTTTCCCCCAACATACTTTAGACTGAGATTCTGCCAAAGGTTAATCAGGCATTGGGGTAGTGGACTTGTCAGGATTGGCTGCATAATTAAGAGAAAGAGGCCCCACTGGAAACTGTGCTTTATGCCTTGACATCATGGAAATTTACCAGGTCTGGTTTGGAAAATTAGTCCCATTGTCTTTCTTATACATAATAGGTGAGCAATAAAAACTGGCTAAGAAATTGATTGATTGACTGATTAGAAGCATGATGATATTTGAAATAATTGATCAAGCAACCATCCTTATCTGGAGCACAGTTGAAAACACCAGATAAGTACAAAAGACCCCGACATAGCTAAAATGGAGGTCTTGAGGTATAGGCAGTAAAGTCCATGCATTTTACTCACAAAAAAATTATCTCAGGTCTTGGGTTGAAGCCTACTAACTCTGAAATACCATCTAACGGGATTTTATAAACTATAGTAAATTAGAAGCAGAAAAATCTAAAAAAGATGATGGATATGACTAAAGGCAACAACATGGAAAGCATTAAAAAAATGAAAGCTGAGAGCCTGGTATTAAACAGACACAAACTTTTTAAATATATATGCTCAAAGAAATGTACACAGATGTATCAGTCTATAGATATATGACTAGAGAGAGATCTAACTATAGATATAATGATCCATTTATCTATAGGTATAAAGATGTATAATATATATAAATATATCCACAGATATGGAGAGAGAGAGAAAAAAGAGAGAGAAAAGAGAGAGAGAGAGAGAGAGAGAGAGAGAGAGAGAGAGAGAGAGAGAGAGAGAGAGAGAGAGAGAGAGAGAGAGAGAGGCACCTGGGATTATTTAGCATACAAATATCCCCTAACATCTTAATAAACCTCTGTGTATTATAGCAAGTATAGCTGATATTGATAATAGCTTTGACTTGTCAACAAAACTTTAAATTATGTAAGCTATCTTCTATCTGGTGGCACAGTGGACAGAGTACCAGGACTGAGGTAAGGAAAACGCATCTTCTAGAGTTCAAATCCAGCCTCAGATACTTCTTAACTATATGACCCCAGACAAGTCACTTAACCCTGTTTGCCTCAGTTTCCTCATCTGTTAAGTGGTCTAGAGAAGGAAATGGCAAGCCAATCCAGTATCTTTACCAAGAAAACCCCAAATGAGGTCATGAAGAGTCAGATACAACTGGAAAAAAGTGACTGAAAAACAAAAATCCTCTTCCTAAGAAGTCAGGAAAATGTGCAAGCATTTTTGAAGAATTCCCATGAAATTTTTTAAGTTGTTGCTTCTTAAAAAGGTCAGATTAGGTTATCTCAAAAATGCATAGCATCAGGGTCTTAGAGATGGAAAGAACCTTAGAGCATGTCTAATCCCAACCATTCTTGAACAAGAATCTCTACTACACATTCCTAAGAAGTCGTTATAGAGCTTTGGTTTGACGACCTCCAATAAGGAAAACCCACTGTCCCTGAAGGCAGCCCATTCCACTTTTGAATAACTCTGATAGTTAAGAATATATTTTCCTTGCAGCAATCCCAAATTTGTCTCTGCAGCTTTTAGGGTGTTTTTGAGATAACTCAGACCTGCTCTCAATAACCATTTTTTAAATGTTTGCTGTGACCATTTACACATTACAAATCAGAAAATATTACAAATTAGGGCTTGATTGTTTTGTTTACTATTTAAACTCTTAAAAGTGATAGGGAAAATGTTACTAATGCAGATTAAACTTTAAAATATATACTGGGGAGCAACTAGGTATCTCAGGTGGAAGGTCCTGAGTTCAAATCTATCCTCAGACACTTCCTAGCTATTTGACCCTAGTCAGTCACCTCTCATTGCCTAGACCTTAATGTTTTTCTGCCTTGGAACCAATACACAATATTGATTCTAAGATGGAAAGTAAGGGTTTAAAAAAAAGTTTATCCTGCCTGCCTTACATTTTTTCCCCAGAGAGTTCACTGTTAAATATTCACCAGAACACCTCTGCTCCTACTCATTGTTCTTCTGCTCTCTGTCATTCTTAATATATCTAATCTTCCTTCCATGTGATAGCCTTTCAAATATGTGAAGATACCTATAACAACCCTAAGTGTTCTCTTTTCCAAAAAACATCCTCAGTTCTTCCAATCTATTTTCAGATAGACTAATCACAAATCATTTGTGATTGTTCTCCTCTGGCAACTCTATAACCTGATTTTTTTTTTACCTCAAATATGACTGCCCACTGAACTCTAGAAACAGCCTGATGAGGTAGAATACAATGGGACTATCTCTAATTTTAAACATTGCAACCCTTAATGAAGCCAAAGATCAATCTTTTTTGGCTTCCACATCACATTTGATTCATTTCAAGTCTGAAATCCACTAAAAACACTCAGATCTTTTTCTATTCACCAACTCACTAGTCAAGTTGCCCCCATCTTGCACTTATGAAGTTCATTTGAGGCATTGAGTCAAATACAAGACTTTATCTTGAATCCTATTAAATTTTATTTTATTAGATTTGATCCAATTTTCAATTAGCTTGTAAAGATCTTTGGGGATCCTAATCCAGTTATCTGATATATTTTGTCACCTTCTACAATAAGAATACCTTATAAGTATTATATATATATATATATATATATGATAAGAATAAAGAATTCCTTTATTCAAGTCATTGGGAAAAAAAAAGTTAAACAGCACATGGGCAAACAAAGATCTCTGGAGCACTCTAGGTGCAATCTGTTAACCAATTCTAAGTCCAAAAACCATATTACTATGTAGACAACAACTCTACATAACTTCCCACAAGAATTACATGAGTGACCTGTCAGATGTTTTCTCAAAATCTAGTAAACTATTTCTAAAGCATTCTCCAAATCCAATTATATAAACTTGTCAATGAATGAAATGAAATTATTCTAGCACAACTATTCTCAACAAAACTGAACTAGCTCACTGGGTTTAATCACTGTCTTTCCCTTTAATAATAAATTCCAGAATCAGTAATTAAAAGCTAATCTCACTGGCTAATAGTTTGTGAATTCCATTCTCTTCTGTTTATGGAAGATCAGGATCACCTTTGCCCTTCTCCAAACGATGTCTCCATTTTCCTTTAAGGATCAATAATGGTGTGTGTCAATTACAAAAGGCAGCTCTTTCACTAAGGACTGAGTTCACTTCAGCCTAGTAACTTCAATTCATCAAGAGAAGTTGTGTTTTCTTCCTACTTAATTTTGGATACCAAATCCCTATTAACCATTTTTGTTCTGACCTTTCCAGTCCAGAGATCATTCTCCTTGCTAGAAAAAAGAAGAAGAAATGCCACCTATTAAAATAACACCAGGGATATTATCCCTTAGTTGATGGTTTTTATACAGAACCATGCTAATCAGGGTAGGTAAGTGGCTCAGTGGATAGTGCCATATTTGGAGATATATTCAAATCTAGCCTCAGATACTTCCTACCTGTTACTCTGGGGAAGTCACTTAATCACAGTTACCTAGCCATTACTGCTCTTCTGCCTTAGAACTGATACTTAGTATTGTTCTAAGACAGAGAATAAGGGTTAAAAAAAAAAGAATGGGGCTAATTCTCTAACAGATAGTTAAAAGATACAAAAAGACAGTGTTCAAAGATAGAAGTCTGAGCTATTAATAGCCATGTTAAATTAAATAGTCCAAACATTAATGTAAATTAAAGCAATTCTGGGGTTCTGCCATATACCTATCAGATTAGTTAGATTGGTAAAAAGAGGGAAATGATAAAAGTAAAAGGCTTTAAGAAGAAGGGCAAATGAATGAGCTCTTGTTGGAGTTGTGAATTGGGCCCGTCATTCTGGAAAGCAATTGCAACTATATCCAAAATGTCACTAACCTAAGATTTTGACCCAGAGATACCACTAGTGGTCATATACCCCAAAAGGATAAAAAAAAATGGAAAATGACCCAGGTGGAAAGAATTATTTACTGCTCTTTATACAGCAGAGTTTTTTCTTAAAGGAAATTAAGGGAATAGTCAAATAAATTATTATCTGAATATAATAGAATATCACTGTGATTAATTAATAAGCATTTATTAAGTGCCTATTATGTGACAAACCCTCTGCTTAATGCCAGGGATATAAAAAGAGGCAAAACACAGGCCTGCTCTCAAGGAGCTTACAACCTAATTGTAATATAAGAAATTACAAACAAACAAAAAAAAAGAATTTCAAAATATCTTTACAAACTGATGTAGGGTAAAATGAGCAGAACCAAAACATTTCATGATAAACACACACACACACACACACACACAAAGACTTTAGACCTCTGATTTATACAATGAGAAACTTGATCTCAGAGAATCATATATTTTCACCTTCTTTATGGTGTCCATTTGCTATCAGAGACCTGAAGGACTAAAAATTCAGAATGTGATATACTGTTTTGGATCAGAACAATGAGGAGATCTATTTTGCTTGACTGTACATATTTGTTATAATGTTTTTTTTCTTTCCCAATGTTAGAGGTGAACTAGTAGAATGGAGAAAAAATGAATGCTTTTTAATAGGAAAAAATTAAACTAAATTTTAGAAGTGGAGCTTTGAAAATAGCATAGAACTCTAACATGCTCATTCAATTCAATGAGGCTATAGTAAGTGCTTCTTATTAGATACAATACTTCTCCAATACTAACTTAGTAAACCCAGTTCTAAGGGTGAGGTAGGTGCTCAATCATCTGTGATTTTGTTGGCTTAGACACCTTCTCCCTTCTCCCCAAAAAAGGGAAATGGAAGGCAAGATTAAAACTCAGATATTTTTCCTGCCTCATTTCAGGGCAAGTATCTCAGTACGAAGTACTGAGTCAGCTCTCTGGCCAACAAAAACAAAGACAAGCTGACCTGCTTCCTAAGGGTAGGTTTTTCCATTCACCTTGGGGACCTACACGTTTGGCTTAATTCAATCCAGCGGCGATTGGCCATCATGTCTCACCTAACAGCACACAGACATTTCCTGCCAGAAAGACATCACTATGTGGGTATCCACTATTCCTGCCTCTGGCTTAATATTTCTTTTATTCTTCACCAATTGCACCATGGCCAAAAGGTGAAGTTTCTGCTGTCATTTGAGAACACTTTTCTAAATAATGCAGTAAATTGGTATGTTTGTTTCTCAAACCAAGAGTCTCCTCTAAGTGAAGGAGTTCTCTTTACATGATAAGGACCTGAAATTATCCATAGTCTCTCCTGAGATTCTTAGTGCTGTGCCCCTCTTGTCTCTGTGACTTTGCTCTTTTCATCATCCTCCTGTCCAGTCATGTCTGCATCCTTTATAGGACCATCGAAATTCAGACTTAGACCTGCAAGGGACCTTGGAAGACATGGGATCCAACCCTTTCATTCAACAAATAAGAAAAGAGAGATGCAGAAAGATTGAGGTTTTATCTAGTCATATAGCTAGTAAACAACTGAGGTAGAATCCAACCAAGATCTTCCTTCATATGCCAGTTCTAGAACTCTATCAACTCACCATGTTGTTTCAACCTATCCCTTTTGATCTCTCCTGCTCTGTTAGAGTCTTCATCTCCACTGACAAACATATTCAGATATCTCCTATTCTGAACAACAAAAAACGGTGCCTAGAAAATTTTAAGTGCTTAATAGATTCCATACATATTTGTCCACCTATATGTGTGTGTATTCTACTGAAGGATTCAATAGAGAGAGAAATAATAAAATGTAATTGTTGTTGGACAGAAAGAAAATTAATAGGAAGTAGGGAGATTAGGAAAGGCTCCCCAGAGAAGGGGTTACCCAAGCATTGCTGGAAAATAAGGACTTGAAGAAGTTACACTAAAGATACAGTACTTTCAGGAGTAGCTAGATGGGTCAGTAGATAAAGAGCCAGGGCTAGAGACAGGAGGTCCTGAGTTCAAATCTGTTCTCAGATACTTTCAAGTTGTATGACCCTGGGCAAGTCTTAAATGCCTAGCCCTTACTGATTTTCTGCCTTAAAACCAATACATAATGTTGATCCTAAGACAAAAAGTAAGGGTTTAAAAAAAGAGCATGGAGGAGGAGTCAAGATGGTGGCCTAAAAGGAACAGAAGTTCAGAACTCTGAAAACCCTTCCTTATTGATCACAAACTGAATGCGCCTAGGGGACTGAAAATCAAACCTGACAACAAGACAGAGCCAAGGAACCCTCCTGCTGGACTCAATTCAAAAGGTACATAGTTCCCCCCAAAAAAGCCAGAATCTAAAAACACTCGGATTTAAGGGGAAGGCAGAAGGAAGGTCCCAGGACCAATCCCCCCATCCACCTAAAACTCTGAGACTCCAGCAGCAGTGGGAACTTCTGGGCGGGCAAAGGTGCTGATCTGGAGGGTGTACCTTGTGGGCAGGGCTGTGCCAAGTTCAGAGCATTAAACACAGATGATGGGGAAGGAGCTAGAGAGGGAGCATAGACCTGGCTCCAGCCTTCCCAGAGGTTTTGGACTCAGATCACACCCAACCCAACCAAGCTGAACTTAATCCCATCAAATGTCTGCAGAACTCAGGAAAGCCCAGGTTCCATACGATCCTAACTGGCTGCTGGACTTTAATCCAATCAAAAGCCTCCAGAGGACAGGGATGCTCAAACCCCCAACAAACCTCCCCCAGAGACTGCACTAAGAGATCTTCTAGCAAAGCTCCAAGAGGGGAGACTGAAAGAAGCCCCCAAAACCAAAAAAATGAGAGGAGCAAGAGCACAGACAAATATGGGGAGCAAACCAAGGGGGAGGGATCAGCAAACAATAACTCAGAATTCCCAGTGAATTAGATACAGACTGTGGAAGAACTCAAAATGCAATTCAAAACACAATTAAGAGAGGCTGAAGAAAATTGGGAAAAGAACTTAAAAACTAAGATAAGTCATCTGGAAACAGAAGCACTTGAACTAATATGAGAAAATAGTGTCTTCAAAGCCAAAATCAACCAACTGGAAAAAGAGGCAAAGGAGATGAAAGATGAGACAAAGGAGATGAAAGGCGAGGTAAAGAGGATGAAAGATGACCTTCATAGAAAATCAGAACAGAAGTAAAAGTATGACCAAAAAGCCAGGGGTGAAATCCAGTCTTTAAGAACCAAAATACAACAACTGGAATTAAGTGACTTAACAAGGCAGCAGGACACTATAAAACAAAACCAAAAGAATGAAAAAATTGAGGAAAACATGAAGCATCTCATTCACAAAACAGAGGATTTAGAAAATCATTAGAGGAGAGGCAATTTAAGAATCATTGGTCTACCAGAAGTCCATGACTAAAGAAAAAGCCTGGACATAATACTACAGGAAATTATATAAGAAAGCTGCCTCAATATCCTATAACAAGAGGGAAAAGTGGGGATTGAAAGAATCCACAGATCACCTCCTATACTTAATCCCCAACTGTCAACACCCAGGAATGTTATAGCCAAATTCAAGAACTATCAGACCAAAGAAAAGATATTACAAGCTGCCAAGAAGAAGTCATTCAGATACCACGGAACCACAGTGAGGATAATGCAAGATCTGACTGCATCCATGCTGAAGGACCGAAAGGCATTGAATATGATATTCTGGAAAGCAATGGAACTAGATCTACAACCAAGAATCAACTACCCAGCAAAACTGACTATATTCTTACAAGGGAAAGTATGGCCATTCAACACAATAGAAGAATTCCAAGAATTTTTAAAGAAAAGACCAGACATGAACAGAAAATGTGATGTCTAAGCACATAACTCAAGAGAATCATCAAAAGGTAATTAAAAAAGAAAAACAAAAGAACAGCAACAACAAAAATTTTTAAGAGACTCAATAAGTTAAAATATGTATCCCTATAAGAAAAGAGGTCATTGGTAACTCTTAAAAACTGTCGCTATCACCTGGATAGGTAGAAGAATTATACTTAGAGGGAACAGTGACAAACTGTATAGGATGAAAGGACAAGACATAAATAGGTATATAGATATATAAATGCATAAATATATATACGTGCGTGTGTATATATATATACATATATATACAACTAAAGCTAAAAAAAAGAGGTTAATACTAAAAGAAATGGGAAAAGAAACAAATGGGGGTAAATTTATATGTCACAAATAAGCTCACAGCGGGAGGGGGGAGAATATCAATATACTGGAAGGGTAAAGAGGTTGGAGATAGAAAATTCTCAACTCTTATGTGCTTTGAAATTGACCCAAAGAGGGAACAACAATTCAATCCATTGGGGCAGAGAATAGATTTGCACCCTATAGGGGAGCAGAAAGGTAACAAATGGACTGGAGGGGAGGGAAGCAGTACAAGGGAGGGAGAGGGTGGGGGGAAATTTTAGAAAGACTACAGGGAAAATAAGGGGGGAAGAATAAGAAGGGAGGGGTAGAAAGGGAAGTAAAATAAGGGTGGGAACTAGGGGGATTGATTAAAATTAGCATTAGTGTAGAAGGAAATAGTAAAAGAAGAAAAGGCAGGACCAGGAGTAGAAATCAAAATGCTGGGAAATACACAGCTAGTAGTCATAACTCTGATTGTGAATGGAATGAACTCACCCATAAAACGCAAGTGAATAGCAGAGTGGATTAGAATCCAAAACCTTACCATATGCTGTTTACAAGAAACACACATGAGGAAGGTAGCTACGCATACAGTGAAAGTAAGAGGATGGAGCCAAATCTATTGGACATCAACTGATAAAAAGAGGGCAGGAGTCGCAATCATGATGTCTGACAAAGCCAAAGTAAAAATAAATCTAGTTAAAAGAGATAGGGAAGGTAATTACATCCTGATAAAAGGCAGTATAGACAATGAGGAAATATCTGTACTCAACATGTATGCACCAAATGGCATAATGTGATTATTGTAACCAAGGAATAATGTTCTAAATTGACTAAATAAACTTATTCAAATGGGGAAAAAAATTTTAATGAAAATAATAAAAATTTAAATAGAGGTTTGTTTTTTTTTTATTTAAAGAGTGAAGGACAGACTTCCGTGTAATCATGGCTGCAATCTAGACGCCACATGCTTCCTCTCCCCGGCACCAAACGAAATAGACTACATCAAAGGAGCATAAAAATCACCTTTGGAGGAACAGAAGGACACCCCAGTACTCCCCAGTACTCCACAGAGGCGAAGGTACGTGGGGTTTGAACATTTCCACACTATAATAAGAAGGAGGAAAAGCTTACACAGAAACGTGAACTGAGCCGCCCTTCCCCCCCCCACACCTCCCCCACCAAACCAGAGTGAGCTACCGGAGCCCTCACTGGGACAGCGAGTGAGTGGGGAACATCTCTGTCTGGGGGGGGGGGGCACTCCAGGGTCCTTGGGATCTGGGGACTGCCAGGAAAAAAACGTCTCAGGACAGTTGCACGGGAGAACCCAGCGCTGAGCACCCGGGTCAGCGGAGCTGTACTTGGGGAGGTTGCGCTGAATATCTGGGCGGAGCTAAACACCAGGGGCAGACCACACGCTGATTATCTGGGTGGAGCTGAACACCTGGGCAGTGTGGCTGTGATCAGGGGCCCAGCGCTCTAAGAAACCTTGGAGACTGGGAAGAACTAGTCTGAGGCAACCTAAATTCACAGAAAACCCGCCCATACCATCCAGACCCCAGACCAAAAAGGAAAGGGGAATAAAACCACCAAAGGGATGGCTCACATGGCCCAAAATCAAGCCTCCAGGAAGAAAGTGAAAAAGGTGACTATTGAAAACTTTTATGGTGGAAGTACCCAAGGAAAAGAAGAGAATGAGGAGGAAATCCAAAAAAAATCAGAACATGCCTCCCAAAATGGAAACTATCAACAAGCTCTGGAAGATCTCAAACTGGAGCTTACCCAAAAGATGGAAACCTGGAAAGAAAAATGGGACAAAGAGATCAGCAGTGTGACAGATAAGACTGCTCAATTGGAAAAAGAGCTCGAAGAATCCAATAGAAGGGCAGACAAAGCTGAAAAGCAAAACCAGTCCCTAATGACCAGAATCAAGCAACTCGAAGAAAGTGAGATGATAAAACAGCAAGAATCAATAAAGCAAACCCAAAAAATTAATGAATTAGAAGAAAACATAAAATATCTCAATGAGAAGGTCGCCGATCTCGAAAACAGAGGGAGAAGAGAAAACCTCCGAATTATCGGTCTCCCAGAAAAACCAGAGATAAACAATAAACTCGATATTATTCTACAGGAGATTATAAAAGAAAATTGCCCACACGTTCTGGAGCAAGGGGGCAAAATAGAAATAGAAAGGGTTCATAGAACACCTTCTATACTAAATCCCCAAAAGACAACCCCTAGGAATGTAATTGCCAAATTCAAGAGCTTCCAAGAAAAGGAGAAAATCCTACAAGAAGCCAAGAAGAGGAGCTTCAGATATAAGGGGGCTCCCATAAGGATCACACACGACTTAGCGGCTAACACACTAAGAGACCGCAAAGCATGGAACACGATATTTAGAAAGGCAAGAGAGCTGGGTCTCCAACCAAGAATCAACTACCCAGCAAAACTGACTATATACTTCCAGGGGGGAGTATGGGCATTCAACAAAATAGAAGATTTCCAAGCATTTGCTAAGAAAAGACCAAAGCTCTGTGGAAAGTTCGATATCCAAGCACAGAAAGCAAGAGAAACATGAAAAGGTAAATATGAAAGAAAGGGAAAAGGAGATAAATCTTATCTTTTTCTTTAAGTCAAACTCTCTTCTATAAGGACTACATTTACATCAAATTATATATATTAATATGTGGGGAAAATGTTTTGTGTAACTCTCAAAATTGTAGCATCATAAGAGTAGTTAGAAGAAACATGCATAGGGAAAGATTGGGGCATTAAGAAGATTTGGGGAAAGTGGGAGCAAAGAAAGGAAAAGGGAGGGAGGGAACCATCGATAATACTAAGACTTACTTCAAGAAATAGGGGGGGACTTAATAGAATAATCTTTCCCATATAAATATACACATGGGAAGGGGAGGGGAAGAACTCTCATATGAGAAGGAGAGGAAGAGAGCATGAAGTGGAATTACTTAAACCTTACTCTCAGTGAAATTAAATCTGAGAGGGAAGAACATCTAGATCCAGTGGGATCCTGAATTCTATCTTATCCATTAGGGCAAGAAAGAAAGGAAAATTAAGGGGGGGGGAGAGCATAAAAAGGGAGGGAAGAGGAGGGGGGAGAGAGCATAAAAAAGGAGGGAAGAGGAGGGGGGAGGGGAAGGGAGCACAAAAAGGGAGGGGCTAGAAAGGGAAGCATCTCAGGGGAGGGGACTAGGGGGACTGACCTAAAGCAAATCACTGGTTCAGAAGGAGATAGCTAAAGAAGAAAGGTCAGAACTAGGGGAAGGTATCAAAATGCCAGTGAATCCACAAATGACAATCATAACTTTGAACGTGAATGGATGAACTCACCCATAAAATGTAGACAAATAGCAGATTGGATTAGAACCCAAAACCCTACCATTTGTTGTCTTCAAGAAACACATATGAGGCGGGTTGACACCCACAAGGTCAGAATTAAAGGATGGAGGTAAGACCTTCTGGGCCTCAACCGATAGAAAGAAGGCAGGAGTTGCAATCATGATATCTGACAAAGCCAAAGCACAAATAGACCTGATCAAAAGGGATAGGGAAGGTAAATATATTCTGTTAAAAGGGAGTATAGACAATGAGGAAATATCACTAATCAACATGTATGCACCAAATGGTATAGCATCCAAATTTTTAATAGAGAAACTAGGAGAATTGAAGGAGGATATAGACAGTAAAACCATATTAGTGGGAGACTTGAACCAACCACTATCAAATTTAGATAAATCAAACCAAAAAATAAACAAGAAAGAGGTAAAAGAGGTGAATCAAATCTTAGAAAAATTAGAGTTAATAGACATATGGAGAAAAATAAATAGGGACAAAAAAGAATACACCTTCTTTTCAGTACCACATGGCACATTCACAAAAATAGATCATACACTAGGTCACAGAAACATGGCACTCAAATGCAGAAAAGCAGAAATAATAAATGCAGCCTTTTCAGATCACAAGGCAATAAAAATATTGATCGGTAAGGGTACATGGAGAGCCAAATCAAAAATTGATTGGATATTAAATAATATGATACTCCAAAATCGGATAGTTAGAGAAGAAATCATAGAAACAATTAATAATTTTATTGAAGAAAATGACAACAGCGAGACATCCTTTCAAACCTTATGGGATGCAGCCAAGGCAGTACTTAGAGGAAAATTCATATCCCTGAGTGCATATATTAACAAATTAGGGAGGACAGAGATCAAGGAATTGGAAATAAAGAGTGAAGGACATAGATTGAGGGAAGGTAAGCAGATGGAAAATGGATTCAAAGAACAGTAAGTACTCCAATTTTGTTTTGTTTTTGTTTTGTTTTTCTGGGAGGTAGAGAGCTAGTAGAGGAGTAATATAAAGCAAGATTAGAAAAGCCAACAATAGGTCTTATTTTGAGTGAGCATGAGAAACAATACTAGGCATGTCTAATTATGAATAGCTTAAGCTGGTACATAAAAAGAAATGAGATCCTACTACTTCGGAACTTCTGAATAAGTCCATGATTCTACTGGCATAGTTATCTCTCAGAAAAGAAAGCCTTCTTGCCAATATAAAGCATCACCTATTCTGCAATTTATACTCTTTGAAAGCTGCTTGGGGTACTGGCAAACTTTTGCAGAACCATATAGCAGACAGAAGTCAGAGGCAAAATCTGAACCCAATTCTTTATTCTACCAGCTTTCTAATTATTACTCATGCTGTCTCTCTTCTAATGTGTCTACTAAGGAAGGAAAAACCATATTTAAAATAACTTTTAATGCAACCCTTGACAAGATGGAATTTAATTATATGTTGCCACTATCAGTACCTAACTTTTTTTCCCCAGACCCATGATTTCATTGGAACTGGGGATGCCCAGTAAGGAGACTGCCTCTACCAATGTGGATAGGCACCTGCTGTGCAGCTTAGAGTCTTAAAGAACTGAGAGGAAGTCTAGAAAAGTGGATATTAAACTGGCCTTAGGGAGTCCAATCTCTGACACTTAACCAGTTGTACAACCCTGGGCAACTCAATCTCTCAGCAACCCAAGTGAATCTTGAAAACTATAATATTCAATACATTTTTAAAACTTTTAAGTATTTTTCCCTCGGCAAGGAAACATGACTAGAGAGACCATTACCACCACAGACAAAAGCTGGCATTTACACTGAAGCCAGGACACCAGCAGATGAGAACCTTGTAATCGGAGTTTTCAGACAACAAATTCCATTCCTCCATTTCCATCCTGTACTGACTCACAATCATTTCTGCTTCAAAACTAAACCGCCCTGAAGGAGAAGAATCACTGAGTGGCCCCCATGGAGGTTTAAGGAACTAGTACAAAATTCAGGAGCTCTAAATGTTCAGGCTGCCTTTGTAATGTGAGTTCTCAAACTTACTCCAAAGAAATATCTTTGGAAATGGAGGCTCTCTATCAAACAAACATGTCCTCCATTATATTTTATGGGGAGAATTTTTCTGTGAGGAAATGCCTATTCCAGACTCTTAAGGAAGGGAGTTCAGAAACACATTAGGAATCTCAGATGACAAAGGCTGGATTTTTCAAGATATTCTCTCATTTTTACCACTTCTCCTACCCAAATGAAGTGTATTCTTCCCTGCTACCTACATGTTTGCCTTTCATTTGTAAGAAAAATACTTTTGATACCTGCCTTGTTCTTTCAGAATGTTTTGCAAAGTACTTATTTAAAATGACTAATCTATTCCTCTCAGCCTTCCAGACCAATATAGCCTTCCCAGGCTTCCTCAGCCAAATGATCTCACCCTCCCGTGAACTCACAGCCCTCATTGTCTCGACCATTCATTTGACAATTAATCATTGTGACAACTCTGCTGTTACTGTCTAATATTGTGATTTAACCCCTTTATTTTTCACGTCTACACCTTATATCTCCAACTAAATTGTAAGTTCCGAGAGGACAAAAATTATTTCTTTTCTCTCCTTCCTTGCTCATGTTAGTCACTTAAGAAATATGCTTTGATTGATGGATAATTGATTAACATTGTCCACAATAGATTACATTGCCTTTTTTTAACCCTTACATTTTGTCTTAGTATCAAATCTAAGATAGAAGAATGGTAAGGGCTATGCAATGAGATTAAAGTGACTTGCCCAGGGTCACATGGTTAGAAAGTACCTGAGGCCAAATTTGAGCCCAGTTCCTCTATCACAGCACTGGCAAAATATTGGCACTCATGCCCAGCTAGCACCAGAGAGCTGCTCGTTCCCCTTCTTATGAGCACCCAAGGACATTCCCCTCTCTCCAGTAATGGGGGATGAGGCTCACAGATAGTTTGAATTTGCCCTCTGGGCACTTGAAGTAGAAAACCTTCACCAATGCTGCTCTATCACATTGCTTTTTCACAAACTCACAGAATTTCAGAGTTGGAAGCCATCTTAGTACCCAACTAGTCCTCACTGGAATCCCACACAGTAGGACAGGAATTTCTGCTCTTACTTCTGTTTCCTACAGAAATAAGCTCTTACCATTATGTTCATTTATTTCAGTAGGTGTATGTGATCATTCATCTCATAGTCCTTTCTAATCAAAATACTACCCGCTGGCATTTTATAGGTCTTTGTTGTTTTTGAGACTACAGGAAAAAAAGCATGCTACCTGTCAACTTCTTCAGCACATATATCCTCTACCTAAATAATTGTCCTGTCTTTCTCAACAGTTCGGTGATACTTTCTGTTTGGTGAAAGGATCATGGTGCCTGTCACTTAATGGAAGCAACAAGAGATGATAGATAGCATCAGGTTGAAATTCAAGAGGACATAATTTGAAGCTATATTAAAGAACAAAGAATGGTGATTTTCACAGACTCTAACTTTGGAAGTTCCTATCATTTTCAATGTACATTGTTTAAACTTTGTCTTATGCTTCTTGTTAAATAAAGGCCAACTCCTTTCAACAAGTTCTTATTCAATACCATTATGGCATTATGAGGAAAGAAAGACAAAAAAATGACCTAGTTCTTGTCCTCAAGAACCTTACAATCTCCCAAGACTACAACATGTACACAGTTAAGTATAATATAAAAAGAACTCAGTAACCATTAAATAATTTTGGACTTCAAGCTGACTTTAAGAAGAGGAAAAATAAATTTCTTTGTTTCTCAATGGATCTTATAAAACATTTCTTATATAATTGATTTTTTTTTAATCAGGATTTTACCAGGGTGAGAAATTCCTCCAAAAACACAGATTTGAAATCTAAACAATCTCTAATTTAATAAATATGTCCTAGGGAGTTGCCTGAGGCATAGAGAGGATAATGATTAAATTATTTTTCTAGTCTCATAAGTAGAAAGCTGCATATTAGAAGATTTTAAACCCATCTTCCTAATTCCAAGCCTAACAATCTATCCATTGTGCCCTCCTGCCTCTTAGTACCAATATCATCAAGCTGACTGATATTTATTAAGCAGCTTATTTATTACTTGCCAAATACACTGTTAGGCACTAGGTAAACTATACTGCATGTAATATGCTCTCAAAGAGCTTACAGTCTCATATATGGTAAGATGTGCACAAATGACTGATAATATAAGAATATATTTAGGAAGGACAGGAAAAATCAAACAAAAATGATGATAGACTAACGTAGGGTGGAGAATCATCTCAGGCTTCGATGGCAGATTATTAAAGAGAAGGATTTCAGTAAGTATTCATGGGGAGACAGTGTGTTCCAGCATGGGAGCTGTCCTCCCTCAATGCCTAGAGGCAGGGGAAGACAGGACAAGATTGGGGAATGACTGTATGTAACATGTTATACAAGTAGTATGAGACTTGACTGGAAAAGTAGACTGGAGGCTAACATGGAAAATCTTGAATGCTAGGGTAAGGAGGTTATATTTTACACTGTTTGCAAAGAGGAGGCACTGAAGGTCTTTGAGCAGGAAAACGTGATGCTGGCTGATAAGAACAGTCCCTCCTGGATAGGGCAATAATGGAGTGGAGATACAGGTAATGCCAATCGCCTGAATGACTAATGGTGCAGGCTCTACCATTGAAGGGATTTTTAGCAACCCTTGTGTCTGCTTCACTTAAAAAGAGCATATTTGTATGAGGCTTCATTTATTTTTAGATACATTCACACAACTCTTAGAGTCTGTGGACCATCTTAGATAGGACCAGTCTTCAGAAAGCTGCCATGTATGTGATCTTATTTTCCTGGACCAAAATAAAATGGAGTTTGGTCAGATGGCAGTCAAGAATGTCAAAATGCATCCTCTCTTGTATTCTTTTTTATGAGTAAAATATGAGTCCATGAAGCTTATATATTACTCAATAAACCCTACAAATAGAGGTAGGTATGACTGTGTTTCTGTTCACTGATATCCCAAACCTAGCTACTTCAATGTGATAAAATCCTAAAGATCCTAAGGCATAATCAACAAGAGGGCCAAAATATCATTTGGATATGCCTTACATCTATCCAATCTTCTCTAAAGCTGAGTCAGGAAAGGCTCTACTAGCCATTCATGACTGTTGCAAGACAAACACAAATAAATTTCTCTAACATTGTCTCATAAAACACTTAATTCAGAGATCCCTAGACTTTTCCAAGAGATAGATTTTAATGTTCCAGTGTCTTAGAATCCCAGGTGAAAGAATGCTAACAGCATAGTCACTCAAGGGATGGAGGAGGGGAATTGGTGGTTTCCCTGAAATCTAGCAGAAGACTTGGATGAATCTTTGAGATGGAAGAAAAACAGGATGAATGCTGCCAATAAAGCACATCTGGATCACTGTGAGGCTTCCTTATAAGCGTCTGCAGTCATATACACTACTATATTTGCCAAAATTTATGGCTCTAATACTCATTAAATGATCCAGATGTGCTTTATTTACTTTATTGCACTATTCTCCCCAAGGTATAAAGATCTAGGCTTAGTTAGGAGTCCTTGGTGTTGGCTCAGCCAAATGGATGACCTAGGAAATGGGAAGGATTTGGAGTCTTTCTTCAGAATCTGGGAAAAAGAACAAAAGTTGAACTAGCAAATTTTCTGTGAGATTTGCATGGCCAATTAGTTGAAAACCTTATGCCTGGGTTTTAGAGACTGCCTAAGGTCAAGGTGGTGATACTATCTATTAAGCTTTCCAAAAGCCTCCTTTTACACTCATTCTCTGTCTCTGTTGTGTGTGTGTGTGTGTGTGTGTGTGTGTGTGTGTGTGTGTGTCTCCTTTTGATTCTAATGATGTTTCTTTTGCATGTAATGCCTCAGGGCTTATGTGGAAATGGAACTTTCAGTCTTATATTCCCATATGTCAGAAAGACATCCCACAACTGCCCATCAATTGTTCACTGTATGTTCTCATAATGGGCACATGCCATAACTACTCATCTTGCATTTTTCATTTCATTCAATTCAATTAATATTTGCTGAGCACTAGTTATTTACAAGAAACTGTGCCAAACCCTGCAAGCAGAGGATATGAGGGAATACATGACTAAGTCAGACTTTGCTCTCTGGGGCAAGTAGGGGACACAATGGATAGAGGACTGAGCCCAAGTCATAAAGACCTAAATTCAAATCTGCCTCAGACACTTACTAGCTGTGTGACCCTGAGCAAGTCATGTTACACAAGGATGCTTCTGGTAGCCCTGCACAGAATGGATCAAATGGGGGAGAGATAGATCAAGTGGGGGAGAGGGGAGGTTTGTCGGAGAGAGTGAAATAAGAGAGAACAGAAAGAAAACTAATAACAAGGCTCCAAAATAGATTTACAACACTGGGAATAGGAAAAAAAAGGAATAGAAAAGATTTTAGAACTTGAACCATGAGACATGGCAAATGATTAGAGTGAGAGCTAGAGGAATGGGAAGAGAAAGGAAGGAGCAAAATCTGATACTGGTTTCAAACCTAGATGAAAGTGATAAAAATAAAATACATGGAAAGACCAGAGATTCAGAGCTGGAAGGCACCTTGGGAAGCCAATGTGCTTGAATTCTATGTCTTCATCTTACAGCTGAGGAAGCCAAGGCACAGGAGAGTTAAGTGACTTGAACAGGTTCATACAGCTAGGCTTTGAGAAAGATTTGAATCTAGATCTTCCTGACTCAATCTAGTGCCTTATGCTCTATTTACAAGAGATAAGACGAATTTTGGATCTATCAAAAATCAGAGAATTTACCAGTGGAAAATTTAAGTAGATATGACCTATAGGCAGTTAAAAGCATGATATGGAACTTGGATCAAGACTCGATACTTAGTTTTGGAAACCAAGCCCATAGGTAGATGAAGTCTTAGGGGAATAATAAAATGCCCAAAGGAAAAAATGTCATCCAAGGTGGTGTAATACCACTAAGCTTTGCTCATCTGTCTATGTGCAAACTAGATGTGCAAAAGATCAAGTAACCAAGTTCTTAAGGGGATTGAGCTCCATTTTCAAAGAGGGAATTGGAGGAGCTCCTAAAAGCCATCTGGAAATTATGCATAGCTACAGTAGATCAGATATTTGATTATATATTTCTGTCTTCTGTATATATTTTATGTATATGTATATGTCATTTCTTCTAATAAATAGATATATGGAGACCAGGAAAGCTTTCAACTTTCCTAAGAGATCTTATCTGTGTTGGTGAAGATGTGGTGCCCCTGCATACTGGAGGGGGCTGCTCCATTTCCCCCTCTCCACAGAGCCTGAGGATATTTTTCACATGCCCTGCCCATCTGTCCAGCAGCCCAATGTGAGCATTTCCTCCCTCCACTGTCTGGGGCAATCAAGGAAACTCCCAGGCAGCTTGAACGTGCAGTTTGGGCACGTGATCTCTAAAATATTGCCAACATTGTCTTAGATCTTGCCACCATACAAAAATACACCTAGAGTTCAGAGGTACTGGATTATCCCTATTTTTAAGGGCATTCTAAGTGCTGTAGAACTAAAGGCAAATATTACCTTGGGCTTATTTCTCTTTCCATATCTTTATTCAAACAGAATCTTTATTCCACTTATTTATCAAATATAATAGTTCTATTCATTTTTACCTTGATAATAAGTGGAGGTAGAGAGAATGAAAGGGAAGATGGTATTATGGGATCCTCAGGCCTTTCTTTTCTTTTCATTTTTGTTTTGTTTAGTGTTTTTGAAGATGGCAATAGCTACCCCTAACTTCCCAATTGGCTGCTGCCTTCCAGAGACTAGACTACATCATTTTTATTTTCTTATTCTTCCAGTATATACAAAAACCCCCAACAACAACAAAGAGAAAAATCTGTTTTAACATGGACAAAATTGTAGTGTCAAAGTTTTCTGAGGCTAACTGTATTTGACCCTAGATTTAGTAACCCACTGTATGGAACCATGGAAAAGCATTCTCGTCCACAATACCCTTGTTCAGAGCTCCATTATACCCTAACACTTTGGGAAGCCTAAGATACCATGTTAAGGGGTACAAGTCAAAGTAAGGCAGTTCATAAATGCAAAGATATTAAGTTTTCCAATGACTCCCCAATGTCCCAAACATCTTTACTTGCAAAATAAATCAAATATAGGTCAATGTTTCTAGACAGCATGCATTTCCCAAAACAAATCTGTAAAGTTATCCATGAGGTTCTAGTGGCAAGCCTTTACCATTTACCTGAGAACTAAACTACCCAGAGCATAAATTAGTTGGCTTCAACTTGGCCAAAACAATACCAAGCACAACTGTCCTTTTTCATGATTCATTTCCAGTTCCAATCCACAATAATCTATAAATAAAAATTAAGACAAATATGTAGAAGGCAAATCACTTGAGCCATCTGGGCCTCAGTTATCCTATATCAAATGAAGAGTTTGGACTAAATGACTCCTAAAATCCTTTCCATGCCTTTTGTGCAGAATGTGGCCAATGTAGAAATCTGTTTTGCTTAACTATGCATATTTTTATGAGTTTTTTGTTGTATTGTTTTGTTTTTTCCCCAATGGGAGGGGGGATCTTTGAGGAGAAATATAAAATATATTTTGATTAATTGAAAAAGTAAAAGAATTTTTTTAATCTTATACTGTGTGGTCCAAATATCCAACCCTTTTTTTTTCTTTGTCTAGTTATGTGACCAAAAAAAAAAAGAGAGTTCAGTATTTATATCACACAATATTTTTTAAATTTCCTTTTTTTAATAAAAATATATCTTATATTCTTCCTATAATGGTGGCATGTAAAACAGTGGGTGTGGAATCAGGAAGATGCATCTTCCTGAGTTCAAATCTAGCCTCAGACACTTAACAGTTTTATGACCCTAAGCAAGTCACTTAACCCAGTATGCACCTGTTTTTCATCTCTAAAATGAGCTGGAAAAGAACATAGCAAACCATTCTAGTATCTCTTCCAAGAAAGCCCCAAATGGGGCCACAAAGAATCATATATAATTGAAAAATGACTGAACAGAGATATGTGATCTCATTCTGGGAAATTTCCAGTATGGAAACTTCTTCTACTGAACATTCTACAACATATAGCCTTGGAAAGCTATCTGGGAGCATTGAGAGGTTAAGTGGGCTGTCCTTGGTAACAAGGCTAACAAGTCAGGGGCAAGACTTTACTTGAGTCTTTCTGATTCCAAGGTTGGTCTCTGTCCACTGTTCTAGTACTAAGACAAAAAAAAAAAGGTCAGCTGACAACCAACATTAGTCTCTGTCCTTAGATCCTAGGATATAGAGGACAGATACCTTGTGCTGCTCATACTTCTGAGGATAAGAACAAACAGAAACTGATGTCACACCTTCCCACAAATGGAATATTATATGGCAATTTACCAAAGAAAGATATTAGTTGTGAACTCTCTCATATACCAGCCACTCTTTTCAATCTGATGCTAAAATCCTCAAAATATGGGAGTGCTTTCCTGAATAATACTTAAGGGCATGGGGCATGATAATGTTGTTGGGCAGATCCATTCAAGTAAAATAATTTAAAATGCATTTTTGGAAGAGAAAAAAGAATGAGGCACCTCCCTATCTTCAAAAGCATTTTTATTCATTTTACAACTTCAGCCAATACCCTGTGGAGTCTCAATACATGTACTAATCTACATCATAAGATTAGACATAGTATTTTATATATATCCATCATTAGTCAGCTAGATGGCAAATACAAATAGACATCCAGGGATTCTAATTTTAAAGCAAATTGTTGAAATGAAAACCCATTTATAAGAACTATAGGCTTAGTAATTTGGTTTATAATTTGGTCTGTGTAGTCATGGGATAGTGGATAGAGCTGGCCTTGAAGCCCAAAAGAGCTGAATTCACATCTTACCTCTGACACAAATAGGCTACAACTTTGGGCAAGGCACTTACCTGTTCAATGTTCTAAACCCAGCCTGCAACATTCCCGAGTATGGGCCCTAACCAAAGTAAAATGTCATTAGGAAAAATCTGACAAAATAAATAAAAATATAATGAAGCAGATATAACATTAATTTTAGAACTAAGTCAAAATGCAGCTTGCAGGGATCATTATTACAGTTTAGAGGCCTCCATTTCAAGTTGGACTTGGCCCCAGTGCTTTCAACAACCCTGTGAAACTACACATTATGGAGAAGTTCTTTACTGCATTGGAAAAGCGGATTTTCTCATCTTTCAGTTCCTTGTGGCCATGACATCACAGATCTAGACACTGCCTTTATCCCTTCAAATAGGGCATCATAACCAAATGTTTTTAAATATTTAAAGGAAACTATTAGAGGACTTTAATTGGGCATTAAATTTTCATTTCACTATTTTATAGTCAATTATGAGACAATAAAGAATCAATTGAAGCATGAAAAATTCTATTAAGCCAGATGTTCTACCTGTCCATAACTGTAAGCATGTTTGTAAATATCCAGATGACTGATATGCCAGAGATATAGTATATGTTCAGTTAAATGACTTACCTCATTCTTGTCCTTTGGATTCCTTCAGGACCCTTGGGGGTTTCATCCTACATATCAATTATGTTCTTGTAAAATAACTTTAATATTTAGCTATTGAATTCCATGATAAAGTTTTCAGTTGAGTACTTTACAATAGTCTAGTGGAGGGGGGGACTGAAGGTGGAGCCTAATGTTCTTGAGCAGACATTTATCTTATCTTCTTAAAACATTCATGCAGATTGCACTCAAACCTTATACTTCATTCATTAGCACTTTAATATCTGGCTACTTCACCAAAATGTGAGGTTTCCCATTGACCCATGCACTGAGAATGTTCAGTGGCATCAACAGCTGCCAAATCAGTAGCTTGTGGGGCATCTCGAATGACAATATTCAAAGCAGGC
Source organism: Monodelphis domestica (assembly GCF_027887165.1). Lineage (NCBI taxonomy): Eukaryota > Metazoa > Chordata > Mammalia > Didelphimorphia > Didelphidae > Monodelphis > Monodelphis domestica. Next base: position 249,140,469 of record NC_077231.1, read on the forward strand.
GCCTTCAGGGAGGCAACTCTCTCACACTGGACTTAAAATCCAGTCTGTTCAAGCTGGATTCATCATGTGTATGTCATGAATCGACAGCTCTTACTTAAGCAGTTATGAAGGCTGTTTTGTCTGCGGTTCTATGAAGAGATCTCCACAGATGTTTGCAGTTTGGTGTCTTAGTGGGAACAAACTGGCCCAAATGAGAACGGTTCCATTATCCAAACTTAATTGGCATTCTGGAAGGTTTGGAATGTAATTTATCCGAGGTTGCTTTTTTTTTTCTTTAAAACAAAAGGGAAAATGTTTATGTGTGCTACTTCAAGCTGTGAAAGTCCAAATGCTTATTAAAAAGGGTGGGGGGGAAATGGTGAGCTCATATTTCCAATCTGATTTGCAAAGCAAAATATCAGAAGTCTTTGTATAACTTCACCTCTAAAAGACGCAATATTCCCATTGATTACTGAAGCTTCTGAAGTCTGTTCTTATCTATTGCCTCTATTATTTAAAATTGGTAGAACCAAAACTTATTATTCTAAAAGTTCATAGATTTTGAATTTACAAAGGCAGCATAATTTAGCACTGACCTGAAGTCAACAAATTGTTCCTAACTCTACCACAAATTCTTTTGAAATCAGCATCAAATTATTCTTTTATTTTTGTATGATAATAATACATAATGTATTATTACTCTCTGAAAGTAAAGAAAGCAAGAGGAAAAAAGAAAAAATAAGATGGGAAAGAAGGGAAAGGAAGGAAGGAAAAGGAAGAGGGAGAGAGAGAAAATGTTAATCCAGAGTTGGGTTTTAGCAAGGTTTGATTAGACAAGGGGTAAGGGATTCAAGTGTAGATGCAGTATATTTTGAACTGGTTCACCAAACATTTGAGATAAGGAAGGGAAGATGATGCAGCCTGTACAAGGGTAATGACCAAGGGAAGGAACTGAAGGTTTGAAGAATTAAAGGCACAGTAAGGGCAAAGAACAAGGTTGGGGGTCATAAGGCAAAAGATGAGGTATAATAACAAAAGGTTATGATCAGATAAAGAAATTTGGGGGTGTATAAACGTGGAAGTACAACACTTGGGGCAAGGGAAATAGATAACAAGTTCAAGGGATAGAGTAGGTTGATAGATAAGTACCAGAATCTTGATCTTAAATTATTTGTTATGGACCCAAATGGCATCATCTTAGAACCAATTGGCTAAGGAACCTTTCTCAGCAAAGATGGGTTTGTTCTCAGAACAGAGATATTCTCAGGAATATATTCAAAGACCATCCAATACAAAAGGACCTGAAAGAACTTGAGCTCAACTGCCAGAGACCTTGAGAACCTATGGTCCCAGATGCACCCTGACAAGCACTGGAGCCTAATAGCTTTTATGGAGGAAAATATATAGTAAGATTTGGTCAAATGTATGTTTTAAGCAGAATGTATTGACACAAATTGGACCATGAGCCCTTAGGAGGAAGAAAGGGTACAAAGAGCTACATATTTATTCTGTCAAGTCCAGCTGATCAGTATTTATTCAGCATATACTAGATGCAAGACATTGTGCTAAATACTAAAGCTACAAAGGGAAAAACAAATATTCAGGGGTATTGCTGAATTGTAACAGCAACAACATAAAGGGGAAGAAGGAAAGGATTCAAATTTGGCAGAATTTTAGGTTTAGCCTTTCCTAGTAAGTATCCAACTCTGGTGAATTTTTCTTTAAAAAAAAAAAACTAAGTCTAATTTGTTATGATTATTCAAGAGGCTGCATGATACAGTGAATCAAATACTGGACTTTGAGCCTGGGAAACCCAAGTTCAAATCTTTTCTCTGATACTTACTCATTGTATAGCCATGAGAAAGTCACCTCTCTGAGAATCAGTTTCATCAGCTGTAAAACAGAGCAAATAAAAGCCACAGTACCTAACTCAGAGTGTTGTAATGAGGATCGAATGAGATAATATATGTAAAACAATTTGCAAACTTTAAGACTCCAAACAGAAGTGTTATTATTAGTGTTAACATGCATCTATCAAAATAGGTCATGATACAGGAAAGACTGAACAGCATTTTATTCATCACTATAATTGCTAACAAGCTAAGAGGCCTGACTTGGTAAAGCAAAATCCACCACTGAACGTCAGGTGAATGATTCAGAAGGAAAGGTTCTGATGGTAGACTCACCCTCACTCTGCTTCCTGTTACATGATTCAGTCAAAGGCACTACTTCAAAATCCACAGCATAAACTTAAAAAAGACACAAGCATTCAGAGCTGAAGGTGAAACTTTTTTTCTTCTAAATTCTAATTAAGTCATTTTCCCCACAGATCTATTTTGTCATTTTAGATCAATATGGTATCATCAGTTTGATTGGAGCTTCTTTTTCTCCCAACACATAAAGTAAAACGATATAAACAAATTATCATTCCCTTGCCTATGAAATCCAAACAACCTATTCCTACCAATAGACATAGAAATGGAGATGTTAGTTGCTTTGAACAAGTCCATTCAATAAATAGAAATAGTTTACCTAAAATTTTCAGCCTATACAATTCAGATGTAAGAAAAGAAACCCCTACTTTCAAAAATCCAAGAAATTCAGTTTTAAGTCTAGCTTCTAGATTCCTGGATGCTAAAAGCAGCAGGCATAAAAAGTCTCAGAATCCACATTTCTGACTAAATTTTAAAAAAAAGTTAATAAGGGCTGAATCCCTTCCTTTAATTGCCTTGGGTCAGTCTCATCTCCTAAATGGGCAGAAAAGTGCTTGGGGTGGTATCTTTATACACACACACACACACACATATGCATATGTATATGTCCAAAGTCAGGAAAAAGGATATTAAGGTTAAGTCAGGTTGACTGACATGTAAAAGATACAAAAAAGAGCAAAATGAAATGTCTGGAAGGTTAGAGGGCACATTCCAGTCTTATAGATCTTTAATTTATCACAAAAGCAATAGGTAAGCACTAAAGATTTCAGTTCAAGGATGTGAGGTGAATCAGTTTTAGTTCATTTGCCAGAGAGTGGAAGATGGATTAGAGAGTGGAGAGATGGAGAAATGGGGAAATTAGAATGCTATTGCAAAGTTTAGGCAAGAGGTAATGATTTAAGAGAGTCTATTCAAAGAGAGGAAAAGATATAGAAGTAAAAGATATTATGGAGGCAAAATCGACAACACTGGTTGGATATAAAGGATGAGCTGTCCACTCCTTGGACATCTCTAGGGATGCTACTTCTATTTAGCCCTGCTGAAAGCTATCTGGATTTTGGCCCTTTCTTGCTTGGTCTGAGGCCTCCATAAATAAAATGAGAATCCATAATTCTCTGCTGACATTGTTGGCATTGCTATCTTCCCAATAATTCTAGTTTTTAGCTTTGTTTTATGCATCTTATTCTGCCATTTGATTGTAAACTCATTGAGGATAGGAACTGTCTGGCACACTTTTATTCATAACCTCAGTACTTAACACAATGCCTGGCACTTTTTAAGTATTTCCTAAATGTTTTATCTAGCTATGAAAGAGAGAGGATATTCAAAGATGTCTGCAAGAATATAATTATGAGTGACTGGAAGAATGATGGTAACGTCAATGAAACTTGGAGGAGCAGGAGATTGGTGGGAAAGGAAGATAACAAATTCCATTTTGAATATGTTGAGTTTGAGATACCAATAGGACAAATAGGGGGAGATGCTCAACAAGTAGTTGGCAAATCAGGACATTTTTAGGAAGAAACTTAAAACTGATCATATGGATTTGGGATTCATCACCATAGATATGATTGCAAGAATTGATGAGATCACCAAACAAGAGTATAGGAAGTGGTAAGAAAATGAAACCTAGTGAAAAACTTGGGAGAGATCACTCAGTGAAATGTTGGTAAATATTTAACAGTCAGCTTTCAGTAGGGAGTTGGAGATGCACGCATAACACACTTTTAAATTGTATCTGCATTATTAACATTTACTCAAACCTTTAAGTCTAGACAATTAGAAAAATAATTAATCAAGTCCTAATCTGTAGCATTTGCCAGTTTCCAAGTCTGAATGCTCACACTGAAATTTTAACAACAGGCTTTCATGAACCAGTTTGTGTTGTCTACAGCATACTCTTGCATTCACCCTTTGTGGCAGAACATGAGTAAAGATCAGCAAATGATCCTGTGTAAGAAATCCAAATGAGAATAATGTCAAAGTCAAAGTAAGAGAACATCTCCAAGAGAGTTGATAATGAACTATGTCAAAATCTACAGAAAGACCAAGGAGAATGGGACATGGGGGGCAGGGGGAAGTGTCTTTGAGTTGAGTTGGCAGTCTTTGAGTATGAAATTTCTGTTGAGTCACTAGTTGGGTTGAAAGCCAAATTACACAGTTGAAAAGTGAGTAGGAGGTGAGAAAAATAAAATCAACAGAGGTAAACAACTATTCAACTATTCATTCCAATTGTTTGGCTTTGGCAAGGAAAAAAAATAAAGTATAATAGCCTAAGGTAATGAAGGATTTTGTTTTATTCTTGAAAGTATAGGGAGTCCTGGCATGTTTGTCAGGAAAGGAACTGATAAGGAAAGCTTAAGAAATTGGGGGGCAGAGGTGATTTAAGGTCCTAACTTATAAAAGACATGAGAATAAAAGCAGAAGTGGAAAGATAAGTATTCGAGCCAACTCTTCTTCCTAGGTTGTAGCAAAAAGAGGAAAGAGTTGGAGATATTATAGAGAGGTTTTGAGATATGAGATATGGTAGTCTTCCATTCTCTCAGTAAAATAGGAGGTTAGCAAAGAAAGAAGAAAAATCTATATTGGCAAAAATATTTATAGCAGCTTTTTTGGGGTGGCAAAGAAGTAAAAACTAAAGGGATGCCCATCAATTAGAGAATGGATGCACAAATTATCGTCTATCAATGTAAAGCAACATTACTATTCCGCAGGACGTAATGGAAGGTATAAAATCAAAGAAACCAAGAAAGACTATAAAGAACTGTGAAGAGTCAAATGAATGAGTAAAAGAACAATTTACACAATAACAATATTGTAAAGACAAACAATGTTGAAATACTTGAGATCTCTAATCAATTCAATAACTAGATAAAGGACTATTGTACCTCCCTTCTAAAAGAGAAATGATGGATTCAAGTTGCTGGATGAGTTGGACATTTTTGGACATGGACAATGTGGGAATTTTTTTATATTATATATTTTTTTATATTTTATATTTGTCTTTTTTATAAGGATCCATTTATTCTATTTTCCCACTTCAGTAAAGGTAGGAGGTGGAAAATTAATTTTTATTCATTGAAAAAAATTAAACTTAATAGAGAAAGTACTCTACTGAGAGAAGGGGAAAGATACAAGAATTTTTGAAGAATAAAAGGCTTGAAACACCAAATTCCATGATTATGAGAGTGTCAAACAGGGAAAAAATAAAAAGATTTTTCTGTAGCAATAAGGATCCTATGGAGAATACAGAACATGAATTGATAATGGATTCAGGATGGTAGTCTGACTTTCTTCAGAAGAAATCACCACTACTTAATAATGAAGTAATAGGAGAGGGAGACAGGAAAAGAGGATAACAAGACATGAGAGGTCATAGGAAAAGGAACTCTTAGACAGTGATAACGTAGAGTCAAACTGGTCAAACATGTAAAGGAAGGAAAACAAGGAATCATCATACTTGAAAAAGAGAAGGACTAAAATACTGGAATTTATAGTGAGAAGGAAGAATAGTTTTAGAAAAAGTAAGGTAAGGATGTTGAAAATAGAGAGAATTATAAAATTCAAGACCATAGAGGTAGGGTCAGTTTTGACTCTAGGCTGAGATATATGATGTGACAAACTTAATAGATAATAAAGCAAAGTTAAGAAGTAGATCAAATATTTAGTGTCTGGTCTATTTTTAAACAATTGAATTCATTTTTTTTAGTTTTCATCCAAATGGTTGGCACTAACTAAAATTAATATTTACTTTATTATAAAAAACCTTCAATTTTCTGCTATAATTCCCTTTTATTTTCAAAGTAATTTTCATTGTTTCTGGGAAAGTATACATAAATTTGATCAATAAACTCTGTTGCTATTAGTGGAAGTGGTTCTGAGGATAATGCTGATGACTGGAATATTACCTACTTTTTGACATTCTAGATGATCTCCAAAATGCTGATTTTATAATGTATTCTGTTAACTCTCTGACAATCAAAGTTGAACTGACTAATGTTTCATTATTAGAGCAATTCCTTTTTCAACAATTTATAAAATTGACCTTCCAACATGGTGTTTTTCTTATCTCTTTACTCTTAGACTTGCCTTGGTATAATAGTCCCTCCTCTCAAAAAGGTCTCCTATTTTACAGTCAAATCAAAACAATCCATCAATCAGAAATCATTTATTGAGTCAGCTAGGTGACTCACTGCATAGCCAGGTTCGAAGACAAGTTTGGGGAGACTAAGTTCAAATCAGGACTCAGATACTTTCTAGCTGTGTGATCCTGGGCAAGTCATTGTCCCAACTGCATAGCCCTTGCCACTCTTTTGCCTTGAAACTAATACTTAGTATCAATTCTAAGACATAAGGTAAATCTTTTTTTTTCAATATTTACTTAGCACTTATTATGTACAAGGCATGTATTTGATAATCATTTGGACTACACAGTGTCACTAGTAAAAGCAGATGCTTTAATCTTAGGTTGCTTTTACTCTGAGCAGCAACAGACTTTTTAATTCTCACAAGCTTCAGAAAAAAGGGGGAAATACCCCTGAAATAAATCCTCAAAGAGCTTTAATTCTCTGCCAAAAAATCAGAAGATATACCAACAAACTGATATCCTGGTATTAAAAATATGCATTAATCTCTGGGATCACAGTAACATCTGTAGCGTGTTAAAACATGCACTAAGGCTTTGTGGTATTGGACTAAACCAAACTAGAAGAACAGAGACCCATCTCCCTTTTTCTCCAAGTGCTCTAAACTCTGGTGGAGCCAATGCAGACAACTCCTCCAAGGTTGGGCTCCCAAGAGGAGATGCTGCCTGAAAACCTCGTGTAACTCACTCATGAAAGTGATATGTGAAACTGGACTACAAATCAGCCCTCTTTATTTCATCTTACAGCATAATTCCTGAACCACAAATGAGCTATTACTGAATTAACTCAAATGAGTGCTGTGCTCTTCCACCCTGAGAATTATCAGACTGGCTATTCAAACACATTTCCCATTCATACTAAATAACTTAATCATTACAGCACACCAAAAGTTTAGTCTAAGCTGATTGAATATTGAAAGTGCTGAAGAGACAGCAGGGTTTGGGGGATTAGCTTGCTAGACTTGGAGTCAGGAAGACAAGTTCTAATCCTGCCTCCAGCATCCTCTAGCTGTTATCACCTGGGACAATTCCATTAACTTCTCTGAGCCTCAATGGCCTCATTCAAAGAGTGATAATCATAGTAACTGTCTGACAGGATTGCTGTGAGGATCAAATGAAATACTGTCTGCCAGTTGTTTTGTAAGCCTTCAAGCACTGTATAAATATTCATCATCACCATTATTGTTATTATTGGTCATCTTGTGTTCCTATTTTTCATGTAAATAAAAGCAATGGAGCTATTCCTCGCTGTTCTAGTTAGCAGTGATTAGACCAAGAGAATTATCCTTGAGGTCAGTTCAGTAAGTTCAATAATGTGACCTCCCTGGACCCAAGATTCCTTCTCTATAAAATGACAGTCCCAACTAGATGGCATCTAATGTGCCTTCCAACTCTAGGTCTTTCTAGTACTATGCTTCTTTTTCTTTCTTTTTTTAACTCACCTTCTATCTTAGAGTCACTACTATGTAGAAGAGTGGTAAGGGCTGGACAATAGGGGTTAAGTGACTTGTCCAGGACCAACACAGCTAGGAAGTATCTGAGGCCAGATTTGAAATTAGAACCGCCTGTTTCTAAGGCTGGCTCTCTATCCATTGAGTCACCTAGCTTCCTCCCTGTTATGCTTTTTTTTTAAGAGATTGCCACTAAATTTGGATCTTTGACAATGGCATGTTCTCTGCAAGATAAGGAAATATATGATATCAATCCATGTTAAATCTCTGGATTCACAGCTGATAAAATAGATGCCTAAATGTCAACCAGAGGCTAGAAAGATCTTCAAGATATAATTTCCAGTATCTTATTTAAAGAACTTTCCCCATTCACAACCGACCCATGTCCTGCACATTCAATCCATTATTAGTTAGCAGTGTCTACAATATCTAAGAATATACAGCTAGATTAAAATAAAAATATTTTGAGTAAACTGTTTTGAAAACTGATGAGATTCTTGGCAAATCTTACCTTCATTCAAACTTTACATTCATTGAAACTATATGAATGAGTTCTATAGAACCCCATTAAAGAAGCAAAACTTTGAGCATCAGACCTAGAGATGAGAATATACCACATGACCTTACTTGAGAGAGATTTCACAAAAGGAGGTTCTACAGGTTGGAATTTGCTACAATTGGATGTGGCTCCCCACCTGAAAGAGGTAGAGAGGTTGAATATCAAAAAGAGTCCCCCCCCAAAAAATAATGTTCTTGAGTACCAAAATTACAAAGTAGTATTAAAAAGCCAAGCCAGGACTAAATAAGAAATTCTTCCAGTTTTGTGTAGATTAAAGATAAAAGTGAAACAAAGTCTGGAATTTAGGATATTCATCATGAAGAATGCATTTCTATGGCTTATCTTATATAAATGCCAAATTCAAATCAAAAGATTAAAAGAAACTACCCCAAGTTTGTTGAAACTTGGAAGAGGGTGGAGGGAGATAAATCCTAAACCCCAAACTTATTCTACCTACTCTTTGAGAATAGTTCAATAATAAACTTGGAAATTTCACTTTTTTCAGGGTTGTTGTTATTGTTTTCTTTCCAACCTCCTCCTCCTCATGACCAGAACTGGAGCTTACAAAGGAAGCCAAACAGATTGTATCACCTTTATTTATTCACTTTTTCATTCATTCAACAAATATTTATTAAGATTATTCTATGGACAGACCATTGTGCTAGCAGCTGAGGGAAAGAAAGGTCCAAGATGTGCAGCTCTCTAATATCAGAAAAGCATGTTCCTTGCCTTGTAGAGCTTATGATCAAGTAGAAGCATAAGACACTTACAGAAACAGACAAACTCCAATTGTTCTTTTATTTCAAAAGAGAGTGCTATATGAGGTCCATAAAGAAAAGGAATTACCAACAGAAGGGATCAGTGGAAGACTTCATAGAGACTAGGACCTTGAGTTTAATGTCAAACAAAGATGGGAAGGAAGACAAGAACTATCGGTGAAAGCACAAAGAAAAAAGTCCAGGGCATTTTCATGGGGCAGAAAACAATTCAGTTTGGCAAAAACATAAACTACATGTAGCCCAGGATCATAGATTTGGAGCTGTAATGGACCTTAGATGTTATCATTGAGTTCAGCCTCTCATTTTACAGATAAGTGTTAACTATGGAAGGAAGGAAGGAAGGAAGGAAGGAAGGAAGGAAGGAAGGAAGGAAGGAAGGAAGCAAGGAAGCAAGGAAGCAAGGAAGCAAGGAAGCAAGGAAGCAAGGAAGCAAGGAAGCAAGGAAGCAAGGAAGCAAGGAAGCAAGGAAGCAAGGAAGCAAGGAAGCAAGGAAAATCTTTATTCTCAAGGAATTAGCATCGAGTTGGAGGATCAAAAAATCCCAAAAACTTGAGGAATACTCAAAGGAGGCATTCCAAGGACAATATGTGACTTGAACTTGAAGGTAAATAGATGAGAGGGACCATTTTTCTTCATCTCTCAGCCATTCAGTCTTCTGATTCTAAAAACTCTTTTCTTAGACTTCTAGTCAAATTCTAGTTCCCTTTCCCTAACTTAAAAAAAAAAGTTCATTTGGTACCTATATCATTTAATGCTTATCTCAATTTGCCAACACACAGTTCTGTAAAGATTAAAATTTAGGGGAGACTGAAGCAGGTAGAAATTAGTTTCTGCAAGGAGTATTATAATTTTTAGAGGTTTATTGATATTGGGAAAAGAAAATCACTCAAGCCTAGTTATTTTCTGCTGAACACTATTCAAATATCACATAACACTGCCTCTAGGTATATTTTTTAAAAGCTAGTGTCTATAATATCTGATTTCCCAGTTCAGAATAAAGATGCTAGGATTCCTTATGCCCAGAGAATTCTGCCAGGAAACAAAAACAATAGATTCAGTTTTCAAAATGATTTCCTAAAAACTCCAGCTATCCTGAACTTGGCTAAAAGATGAACCAAAAAATACTGCTAAGATTTATCAGAGGTAGAAATAGATTAGAGACCCATTAATTGGATAATAGCTAAAAATTGTGGAATATTAATGAATGGAATATGACTTGTGCTAAAACATGACCAATGTGAAAAATTAAGAGTATAAGAAGACTCACATGAACAGATACAGACTGAACTCAGCAAAACCAAGTAAACTGTACATAATAATCACAATAAAAATTTAAAAAGCAATCATTTTTATGAAACTAAACTGAATGTCACGTAATGCTAATGATTAAGTTTGGCCCTGGGGAATTCAGAAAAAATATCCCTCTCTGCTTTCTAAAGGAAGAGGATTATGGGTATGGCAAATTGCATACATGGTCAAACTCACCTGATACATTTTTTTAACTCCTCACTTCCACCACCACCATATTTTTACTGTTTGTTAAAAAGGTGAAATATTGGTTAAGGGATGATAAAGGTTATTTTCAGAAATCAAGGTGATTTATTTTTTATTTAAGTGATTAGAGTACCTATTGATTGAATAAACATATTCCCCTTAGTAAAAGGAGGGAAATACCCTCATTCCAGAAAAATACTGAATTTGTTATCCTTTAAAAACCTAGTGTATCAGATTTTTTTTCTTTTTTTTTTAATAGCAGAAAGGAATGGGCCCTAACCCATAAGGGAATTTGAACAAAGAACTTATAAATTCTATGAAAGACATTTACTGTGTAAAGATTTGCCCCTGGTCCAAAGCAGAACAGCTTAATAATCACTTTTTGGAGATTTGATTAATGAAACAGATTCTCATTGCCTTTGAAAAGACAATTTATTCCTCCAAAGGAACAGCTAAGCTCAAATATGCACCAAAGCTCATTTTTATCTTATGCACTGAAATATATTTTCCTCATCCTTCACAAGAATTTGTAGAAGTCTGGTCTACTTCCTTCAGAAATCATCAGGGTATAATAAATGGAAACCATACACTGTGTCATTGTGTTTCTAATTCCATTAACAACTTTATATGTACAGAATCTGTGGTCCACGATGTGCTCCTCTGCTTTTTTCTTTAGCTTCTACATTATTATTAAATATGTAGCCTTACAACGTGTAAAATTATAGTTCTCAGAGGGGAGACGAATGCAGCTAAAAGAGCTACAATCAGCAAAATTCCTGAAAAAGCAGAAAAAAAAGAAGGAGGCAAAAGTTTATTTTAATAGCTTTCACATATTGGAATTTGCTGCATCTTCTGAACAAACATTTATGGAAATTTAATCAAGACTTTTTCAGACTTCCTGCTTCCTTTGTAACATTTTCTCCCCAAGCCTCTATATAATGTGTTTAGGTTGTATTCATTTTTCCACTTCAGTTCTTATTAACAAACTATCCAGGGGTATTTAAAGTCAAACTGTAGCCATTTTGTTTAACCAAAGCCCATGGAGCTTCTTTCCATGTGGGCTCATTTCAGATAAAGTAGAAATTGAGAAAATATGGATTTTAGGATTTTTTAAACTATGGACATATTCTAACATAAAATATAGAAAGCTGAAAAAAATGTTGATGTCATTCCTCAAAGTGCTTCAATGGAGATTCAAAGGTAAAAGAAAACATGTATCATTAAAAAAAGGTTACTGCTTTAAAGACATGGGGTATGCAAAGGTAAAAACCACAAGTTTACCCTATCTCTACCTTTCCCCAAAAAAAGTCCTCCAAGAAAAACCAAGGTGTTGTTTTTCCCCCTCAAGAGTTGTTGAGAGATGTGATGAGGGTGAGAGGAGGGCAGATGGAGGCATTTTAAAATCCCTACAACCACACACTTCTTTTTTTATGAAGTTACATCTCCTTTATTCCAGATGGCTGACTGCCATGTCTTTGGACTCTTTGTCTCTACCCATGAATAGAAGGTGAGCCAGTAAAAAGTCAACAATTGTTTATAAGCTCCTATTAGGTTCCAGGCACTGTACTAATCATTAGGGAAACAAAGACAAAAGGATAGCCCTATTTTCCTGGGAACTAGTAGTCTAATGGAAGAAAATTGAGTTAGACGTAAAGTGGAAAGAGAGAAAGGAAGAAAAGTGGTAGGTAGAGGGAAAAGAAAAGAAAGTAAGGAAAGGAGAACAAGAAAGGCAGACAGAAACTGTATCTACCCAACTTAAGAACCTCAACAAACTAAACAGACACTTCTTTGTTCTGTTATCAGAGCAATAAGGCATTCATCAAATCAACACAATTCCCATAATAAGACCATTTTGTAATTGGTAAATAAACATTGATCTGGTCAGCCACATAGATTTAGCCAGGGAGAAAAATATTATGCTCCCAAGAATATTCCTGCTACCTATGTGCAATATCTTACTTGGCAACAATAAGTGAAAATTTTTCTCACTAAGAGAATTGCCATTCATTTAAGAATATATGCTCTATTACTTACTCTTCCCTGACAGCCTTGCTACTGCTCCCCCAACACACCACACACACCCCACTAATGACAATTCAAAATTTTGCAATTTGCCCTTTCCTGCTACTCTCTTTTGCTATAGATTTTTCCTTTTCAAAATCACTCAATTATAAACATCTCCCAGCAACCAGGAGAATCATAAACTCTATGCCGAAAATCTTTTTTTAATGGCCATTTTGCCTAGTCTTTACAAATTGGCGTGTAGCTGTGATCTCTGTGTGACAGAGGCTGGCACTAAAGAAAAACTGCCAGACTGAAGAGTATGTGAAATTGATCACCTCAATGGGGGAGGGGCCCGAGGAGTGGAATTGAGAGAAATCTCTGGCGGAGAGAACAGTGAGGGTCTCTTGGTCTTGGGACACGGAAGAGAGAAGGTGGGGAAAAAAGACTTTCTCCTGAGGGTTACCCACTTTTCCTTCTGGTGACTGGAAATCTTCCACCACCAGCCCCCCAGCACTTCCCAATTAAAGGGACTTTCTGAAGAGAAACCTGAGCAGACTTTACCTCAGCTCCTGTTGCCCAGGGTTGAGTCAACCTGACTTTCTCTCAGCCAAACTTGAGGATGGAGGAAAAGGGTTTAGATAGAGACAGGGACCCCTTTTCCCACTTTCCTTTTCCCATTCTTCCTTGCCTGTTATTCCTCTTGTATTCTCTGATTGAATTAACATTAAAGTTATCTGTTCCACAAACTGAGTTGTGAGTGAACAGATCAAGAGGAGACCTTTTGGTCTAGAGTAGTGGAGGGGGAACAAAAGGGACAAGAGCGAAATGGGGAGAGCAGCTTTAGCTAAGGAGGGAAGGCAGAAGAGGGGAAATCTTCAAACCCCCTCTCCTCTCTCTGAGCCAACCCATTACAGCTGCTGTATCCCCTGAACCCCACTTTGAGAAAGGGGTTCTCCTCTCTTTCCCCCTCTCTCAGACCAAAGGTCCAAGCCTTCCTTCAGGGTACAAAACTTCCCCCATTTTTATTTTTTAAGACATCTGTCTCATCATTTATGTACCAACTTCCAACTAGTCTGATGGAACCCAGCAATGTGTCTCAAAGACATCATTGGGTTTGTCCAACTCTGCTAGTTCCCACAATAACTGGACTGATCCTGAATCTTTCTTTCCTGTATCTTGTACCAATTTCTCTTCTAGTTTTAGTATGATGCCTGGCACATAGTAGGAGTTTAATACATGTTTACTGACTGACTGACTCTTCACTGTCATAATCAAGTATATATTTGTATTACCCATACTTTTTAAAAATTTATTTTTCAATTAAAAAACATTCATTTTCTCTCACTCCCATCTTTCTCCTTGATTTGAAAAAAAAGAAAAACAAAACCCTTGAAAGAATTATGGCATAGTCAAACAGAAGCATAATCTTGTTTTAAAAAAAAATCCTACCATTCTTTCTACCAGAATAGATCCATCACGCCAATAATCCATAACCCAGTGCAACACACTGACCCCACAGGTGTGTCATAGCAGGTAATTAGAGGGCACACTGAATTGAGTTCCAAAATTGGCATAAAAAAGAAATAGAATCAGGGAGCTGGGTGGCTCAGTGGATTGAGAGCCAGGATTAGAGATGGGAGGTCCTAAATTCAAATCTGGCCTCAGATACTTCCCAGCTGTGTGACCCTGGGCAAGTCACTTAACCCCCTTTGCCTAGCCTTTACCACTCTTCTGCCTTAGAGCCAATACACAGTATTGACTCCAAGAAGGAAGGTAAGGGTTTAAAAAAAAACAAAGAAATAGAATCATTATTACCTCTTCATCTCTGAAATACCAGTATGACCTTAGGCAAATTATGTACATTTCTTGCACCTCAGTTTCCTTATCTGTAAAATGAGTCAAGTGAATTAGATAATCTCTAAGGATCTTCTAATTCTATATTTACAATCTGAGTTCAAATTCTGCCTCATGACTCTACTAGCTATATATGACTAGGATTAATTCAGATATTTGTGGCACACTTAGCACAGTGCCTGATACTCAGAAAGTGCCTAATAAATGCTTGTTCCCTCTCTCCACCCACCCCACAAGTCATTTTGTCTCTCTCAGCCTCAGTTTCCTCATCAATAAAATGAAGGTAATAATATTACCTATTTCACATGGCTGTGCTGAAGGTTGAATATGATAATTATGTAAAAGTGCTTTTTCACCAATTTTAAAGCACAATATAAATGTTAGCTCTCATAACACACTTAGAAGTGTCGATTGTGCCATGGAATTCAAATACTAAGTTTTTCTTCTGTGATGCTATATTGACTAGACCACACTGACCTATTTGGGCCCAGAAAACCTTAAAGATTTCAAATCAGAGAATCTCAAGAGATGGAAAATAATAGGATAAAAAAAATCATAGATATAGAACTAGAAGAGACTCCAGACACCATCTACTCCAAACACTTTCTAAAGATGAGGAAACCGAGGCCCAGGGAGTTAGTGATTTGCCCAAAAAGAGCATATTTCAATGCCGCACCTGAAGCAAGAATTCTGTCTGTAGCATTCTTAACAAGTAATTGTTCGGCCTCTGCTCAAAGACCTTCAGGGTCAGTGAACATACTGTCTCCCAGTGCAGTCAAATCCATTCTGAGATGGAACTAGGTATTCAACAAATTCTTTATTATTGAGCTTCCATTCACTGATCTTCGTTATGCCCTCTGGGGATAAATCAATAAATTCAATCCTTTTTTATTTAAAAAAATCCCTCAAATATTTCAAGATATACAATATACTCTTTATCCAGGGCTGTACAAGAAAATATTTAACAATTTACATATATATACTCACCACACATTTTTTAAAGTTGAAATCTATATTAACATTTTCTCCATCTTTCTTAAGTTTAGACAATCAGCAAAAGAATATATCAACAACTGATTTATCGTGTTTGCCAATTAGAGGAATGTGAGAGCTCACACCAAAAATTTAGATATTAGTTCTGAGAGTTAGAGTTGGCTCCAATATGCTCTTGCCTATTCCCCACCTAAGTCTTTATCTCCTCAAGGATAAACATTCCTAGTTCCTCCAAATGTTTTTCCATTGGAATGATTTTAAGTCACCTCACTGCTCTGGTCACCTCCTTTCAAGATACTCTCCACAGTCTGTCGATGTCCTCTCTTAAGTATGTTGCATGCAATTGAACACACTACTCTAGATATATGTAGTCTGACTAAATATGGATGAATACATAGAAGAACCACTATCCAACCAATAAAGGGTCAAAGGATATGAACTGGCAATTATAAAAAGAAGAATAAGCTATCAACAACTCTATGAAAGAATGTTCCAAATAACTGAGAAGAGAAATGTCAATTAAAATAACTCTGAGATTTCACAAATATGACCAAGATGAGATAACCAATATCGAAGGTGCTCTAGGATGATATGCACATTAATTACTGCATGTGGGAGTATGATTCAATTCAGCCATTTTGGAAAATAATTTGGAATCATAGACAAAAATTCACTCTAACATATGACTTTTTAGTCCAATGATACTACTACCAGGCTTATATACCAAAGACATCCAAGACATAGGAAAAGGACTTGTGGGTGTAAGAATTAATTTTTCATGTACTCTGTTAATTTCTACAGGACAGTTATGGTTTAGAAAGATTTGCTGTGTATTTCTACACCTGGGTTCTGAGTCAGACTCTGCTTTTTACATTTTCTTTGTCCTTAAGAATCCAAAAGAATGTCTTCCTTTTAATAAAATTTGGTTAATAAGAAAGTGAAACAAGGATTCACTTCTTGCCTACATGACTTTCATCACAAGGGGATGAAGAAGGGTAGATAATTAGATGGATCATCTCCTAATTAGCTATTTACCATTTAGAGATAGATTGGAATGTTCAAGAAAGGGGCTGATTAATGAGCTCCTAAAACTCTATTTATAGATCTGCCTACTGGAGTTTCGGGTCTCGGGTCATTCAAGGGGGCCACTGAGTTATCACTGTATTGGATATAATGCTAGCATAATCAATAAACTGATATTCTTACCCAAAACTAGTCTCTTGAAATAATTTTAATTGCTGCCACGGGGGAAATATTTACTTCAGGGTTTTTTGTTATAGTGGAAAACTGGGTGCAAAAAGTCAGTTCCCATAAATTGAGGAATGATAGAATAAATCATGGCATATAGTGAGGTAAATAGTTACAAATACAGAATAAGTCATACCCAAACATTGGTCTATTTTTAGACATGGTGATTGCATGAATTTGTTTTGCTTCACAATATTTGTGACAAAGGAAAACTTATTAGGAAGTAATGAAAAGTGATAAAGACAAAAAATAAGGTCAAAAAAACATTTTAAAATACACTCAAAAAAAGTTCAGGAGGAGATACAAGTAGGACAACTTTGTCACAAACTTATTAAAGTTCACTTTTAGTTTTTCCAATAATATATAAAGATCAATGGCTTTGCACGTAATCTCTGTTTTTGCTCTTTACATATTGAAACATACAGATTGTTGGAACTTAATTCAAAATGAAAAAGAAAACCAGTTTTTATAAATGAGCAAACATCAAGCAATTATATTTCTTAACTTGTACCCTATGTTTCTAAAATCCAGCCAATACAATAACTTCCACTTCTCCAAACCCATAAACCCATAGGACCCTTCACAGCACTCTCTATTCACAACTCCCTCATTCTGCACCAGTGCAGTTGTTGTTTTAATTATGTGGTTTTTTTATTATGTTTGGCATTCAGTCCCTATTGAACTTCATTTTACTAAAGTCAGACCATCACTGCATTCATTCAAATTATTGTTGGTTTCCTGATTCCCCTAGCTTCAGGTTATTTGAGAGACCTGCCATCTCTGCCTTCATCTTAATCAGTGGTCAAAATATCTAAGAGAATAAGATCAAGGACAAACCTAAGAGACTCTTCTAGCAGTCTTCTTCCAAGCTGTCATTGAAAAAGGTGGCATTGGTTCATTACGTCTAGTCCTTTTCCCAATTCCACTCCGTCCAAATTATCATCCTGCCCACCTTTCTTCATCTTACCCAAAAAAATGCTATGCAGTAAATCCTTGGTAAAATGCTCCATGGAACTGCAGACGAGCTTTATCTGCAACATTCCCCTACTCTGCTTCTGTCAAAGATAAAGGGGTGGGGGACAGAAGGAAAGGAGGTTATTCTAATGTACCTTATTCTAAATGTGTCCTCGCTAACTCATTGTGTTCTCTAGTCTCCTTTATAAAGTACTCAAAAGCCATGCTTTTAATAATCTCTGACATACCCTCCAGGCCTTTAATAAAAGCGCATTGAGCTCACTTGCGTTTAATTTTTTGTCTTCATCCCCACTATCCTTATCTCCTCATCCTGGGAGCAAATCTACAAGCTGAATCCTTTTGAATATACAATTCAATTAAAGGGATATTTATCACTTATTCTATTCTGAGCACTAGGATACAGGTTGTTGTAGGGTTTTTTTTTAATAGCCCCTTCCTAAAAAAATGCAAAGTTTATGGAAAATAAATAGAAGTTAACTTTCAAGCTAGGGATGGAAGGGGAAACTCCACTAACAGCTGAGGGGCTCCAGAAAGGCATTGTATAGGAGGCTTGCAATTAATTTCTCGTGGAAGGGATTTAAAAAGGAGTATGAAGAGTATTGCATCTATAAAGTCATTTAAACCAAAGCAATTCTCAAATCACAATCCAAAAACCCTTTATTGACATTTTAGATGAACCTTTATATCTATTATTCCTGTTTTTATACTATTTTTGAATTTTTTAAATTGTAAATCCTAGCACTTTTCTTGACTTATGAAGAAGGTGAGAGTCAATGTGACAAATATAATCCTGGGGCTTATTACTTTTTTTGGTTTTAGAAAAGTTTAGGAAGATAAGGGAGAAAGTTTGAGGCATGTAGAATTTATGATGCCTTTGTGAAATCCAGTTTAAGATGTCCAACATTTATTATAGGTGTTTGACCATAGTTCAGCAGAGAGATTAGGGCTGAATACATAGATCTAAGAATCCTCTACATAGAAAAAATATTTTAACTCATGGAAGCTGAAGCGATCTTTCAGAGAAACAGTATAGAAGAAGGCAAGAGAATCTAGGACAGAGGGAGAGAGAAAGGGGAATGGAAGGATAGAGTAAAAGAGGGATAAGGAAGGGGAATGAAAAGAAGTGCTTATTAAGTGCTTTCTATGTCCCAGTCACAGTTCTAAGTGCCCTATGAATATTATCTCATTCGATCCTCACAACAATTTAGAAAATAGATGCTTTTACTATTCCCATTTTAGTTTAGAAAACCGAGGCAGATACTAGTCACTTGGGTTGTCCAGACAAATAATAAGTGTATGAAGTAAAGTTTGAACTTGAGTCTTCCTGACTAAGTGTTCAGCAATCAATCCACACTACCACCTAACTACCTTGGGAGACTTGGACAGTTGGTAACCAAGACCTAGATAAAGATCCATCAAAGGAGCTAAGGAGTAGTCAGAGAGGTTAAAGTAGAACCAGCAACAAGCAGTAGCAAAAAACTACAGAGGAAAGAGTAGTTTGGCGAAGAGGACTCTTGACAGTATCAAAGGCTAGAAAGAAGTCAAGAAAATGAGGACAGTTAAGAAGAGACCATTAATTTGGGCAAATCAAGAATCAATCATAAGAACAGTTAGGTAGCTCAGTGGATAGAGAACCAAGCCTGGAGTTCAGAAGTCCTGAGTTCAAATGTGGCCTCAGATACATCCTAGCTTTGTGACCCTGTGACACTTAACCCCCTTTGCCTAGCCCTTGCTGCTCTTCTGCCTTGGAACAAATATACTGTATTGATTCTAAGACAAAAAGTAAGAGTTGGGTTTTTTGAAGAAGAAGAAGAAGAATACTAAGTATTGGTTTTTCATGTGCCAAGATTTGATCTGAAAGAGTGATGGAAACCTCTGCACACTGAAACAATTATAGATCTTTCCTATATTGGTCATTTTATTCACTTTGGGGTGCAATTTCCTTTTTTGTCATTATATTTCCCAGCACCTAGTTCAGAGGCCTGCCTATCCTAGGTGCTTTATAAGTGTTTATTAAGTTAAAATAGGTAATATGGAATCAAGGTCCAAATCGAAATTCATTCAGATCCTCTGGCCAGTTTACTGCCCAAGGCTCTACCAGGTCCCAATGCTCTGTTTGCTACAACATGAGCCTAATGAATGCTTGCCAAAGCTTCTCCCGATGGGGTATTTGTGTCCCTGCTTACAATGTTGCCCAGGAGCCATACTAGAGGCTCTAGGAATAAGTAAGAACAGGCTAGATTCCCTGCCTAGCTCATTATTCAGCAGATGTGGTTCTTTTCCCTTCTTAATGTTAAAATCAGGTTTGAAATTGTCTAAAGTAAGCAATCTGCTGTCATTAGATATTTCCCTCATGCCATAAAAAGAATTCACAGACTCCACTTACATCTCAAGAAATTCAAAAGCATTTTTCATTTGACTAAAATATTAGCAATTTTTAGGAAAGCACATTGCTGTTCTTGATGGCTGTTCAGCACCTTTGGATCCCATGTGGCTTTTCTTCAGGCATTCAGGGGACTGAACTGCTCCAGGACCTTTTAGTCCCTATTATAGTACAAAGCCAAGCATTGTATTACAAGTGAAAAATTAATCATGGCAATTACGCCAGAGAGAGAAGTGTCAGATTCATAGTTTGTGGAGCAGAATTAAATTACCACCCATGGGTTGCACATAATATTTGTTTGCTTATGTAAGACCACAATGGGACCTCAATTTGTTGCTTTTCAGCTATTTCAGTCACGTCTCACTCTCTGTGACCCCATTTGGGGTTTTCTTGGCAAAGATACTAAAGTGGTCTGCCATTTTCTTCTCCAGCTCATTTCATACATGAGTAACTGAGGCAAACAGGGTTGAGTGACTTGCCCAGGGTCACATAGCTGGTGTCTGAGGTTAGAGTTGATCTCAGATGCTCCTGATTCCAGGGCTGGTACTCTATCCACCCACCTGTTTCCTGGGACTTAAATGCCTAAAGCCTATCTTCCCTAGCAGCCACCATATGTGTAACAAAGAATCTTTATTTATAATATACTTGAACAATATCAATATCCCCTTATGAAATAGAATTCAATAATAAAGTTAATTAATAATAAACTTAAAAATTTAATATAAAATAGAATCTCCCTGAGAGGTCATTCTTCTAAAACCATTAGAGTACCTGACAGAAAATAGTTGCTTAATAAAAGCATATAGATTGATTGCTTTGATCCCCTGGCATCCCAGAATGTCAGTGATCCGTGACTTTGCTGAGATAGTTCCTCCACAGATGCATATAGCAACCCCACTAAAATATAAAAGATCATTCCCTGACAAACAATGTTGATGAACCTCTCTGGTCTTACCCATGCTGGCCTTCAAGTGGGCTGAAGTAAAGTTGCTTGTTGAATTGTACTCAAAATCAGTGGCCTTCAAGGAGATTTTGATCTGGTACAAAAGTAGTAAAAAACAAGGCAAAGCAGATTCCATAAAAGAAGCAGATTTTAAATATTATGAAAGTTCCAAAGATGAGAGGAAGACATGTTGCTACTAGCAATGGATCTTCCAGGAAGGAAAGGATTTTAACAGGAAATGTAGACAACAGATTTTCTAAACAAAGAAAACAAAATACACAAAAGCACATAAGTGGGAAAGTACGGGATGTAATCTGTTCATTTTCTGATGACTTTAGCTAGAGCATAATGAACAAGGTAGTCATGAAAGTATGAGTGGAAATAAAAGTGGGACTATCTTGTAGAGATTCTTGAGTTTCAAACTGAAGCTTTGGAATCATTTAGTAAACAATTCATCTCTTCTTCTTTGAAAAGAGTAATAGAATCTAGGACATTAGGTTCATCAAATATTTTTTTAAAAAGACACTATGGAAACTATACAGGAAATGAAAGCATAATCCCTGCAATCAAGAAGTGTGTAATATAAGGGCAGTGAGAGAATGGAGTCTCCCCTGCTGGGTCAGGCCTAGAGGGAGGTAGAGGTGGAATAGAGTCAAGTGGAAAGAGAAAGGGGATGGATTGAATTCCTACTCTCTTCTCCCTGGCAAACCCCTCTTGACTGCCTTCAAGACCACAAACTTCTGTTCCCTCTCACTTGGTTGAAACAATTATGATACCAACAGCTTCTCCCTCTCTGAGAAGAGAAATGTAACATTCCTCCCCCCAATCTCCCATAGTCTCCTTCCTTTCTTAGATACTATGAAGCCAGTCTCTTGCTCTCAAGAATGACTGTTTATTCGGAGGGAACAAATCAAGGGGTAAGGCAATTGAATTGAATAATAAAGTAATGGGAAAGAGGGAATGGAAGCTCTCTAAAGAACTTGAACCCCTTTTCCCAAAAGTCTGGCACTGATCAGGCTTTGCTTGCCTGACCCCCTGGGAGTCAGTTGTGAAGATGTCTTGACTTTACTAGCTGCCTTGGCTATTATAAATTTAAGACTTTCACGGGATTCAGAGGAATTCTTATAGTGAACAGCTTCCAGTTGAAGTCCTGTTCCCTCAGCTTGTTTCTCTGGAAAATGGATCAGGGGTCCCAGGAGGAGAGTTCTGGTTCAGAGATCCGCTCAGGTCCTCCTTTCTGTTAGACTTCCCAGAAAGAAGTCCCTTCTCCAACTGTCCAGATTCTCTTACTTCTTTCCTTCAGAATTCTCTCTCCTTCCTGCTCTTCCCCTGTTCCTGCTGGTCCTTCAGCCTGCAAAATCTGCTTCCCTCTTCCTTCTGACAGGTTGAGTCCAATTCCTCTCCTACAGAAGTATATAATCTAGTTGAAGAGAAATATTAATAATACAAACTTGTAAGTGCAATGATAAAATAATTTTAAATGATTCACAAATTACATGTGGAAGTTGATCTCAGTTTATACTGAGTAACATAAACAATTAAGGCTGTAGGAGTTCAGGAAAAGGAAATTTCACTTCAAGCTACATTGTTCAAGGAAGCCTTCACTAATGAAGTAGAATTTTAAGATCAAAATCTTCATGATGTTCCGTTTCATTTCTCCGTGTCTTTGCATGGGCTTTCCCTTTATGCCTAGAATGTTCTGCCACATCCTTTTCCTCTTGCAGCCCCCAATTCCCTTCAAAGGTAACAGATCTCAAAGAGCAACTCTTTCCCAATTCACCTTTTGTTCATGTTCTACATGTAGCTAAAATAATTTATTTTGTATATATTTTATATTTATTTTCTGTGGATGTGTTTTGTCTTCCTGGTAGAAGGCAAGTTCCTTCAGGATTATCTTCCTTTTGCCTTTGTATCCCCAATTCCTGGAACATAATTTATCATTAATGAATGTTTGTTAATTAATAGCATCTGAATATACAAAGAAGATAAATGAAATAATAAGTTGAGGGAATCATATGAACAAAGTCTAGAGGGAAAATTAGAGAGGCTTGAAAATCATAACATTCTAAAATCTCTATTTTTAAAGAATTTTCTAACAATTAAGGAAGAGTTTTAAGAGTGAACAGCTAGAGATCATTATAATGATCCAGCTACAGTGATAAGGGTTGAAATTAAGATAAACAAAGTGAGAGGCAGGGGGAAAATTATATAAATGTTTCAAATGAAAAAAAATAATTTGATTATAAATTAGATATAAGAGATAAAGGAAAAAGAAGAATTAAACATAATTCCAAGATTTCCAACTTGGTATACTGAAAGAAGGGTGGCATCACAAAGATATTGATAAAGATATATTAGAAATGGGAAAGAAAATTGATTTGGCAGGAGAAAAGGGGTGAGAGATGACAAGTCTTGTTTTAAAATATGTTAACTTTTAGTTGAAAACAAGATATCCAAATAAAGATCATAGAATCACAGTATCTCAGAGACCATCTAATATCATGGGATCGTGAACTTGGAGCTAGAAGGGACTCTGGATACCATCCAAGTACATCTCCCTCAGATGGGAAAACTCAGGTACAAAAAGCATAAATGGCTGGCCTAGGATTACAAAGCTAATAAGTAACTAAGATAGGATTTGAACCTGTCTCTTCCTAACTCCAAGTTTAGCTCCCTATTCATTGCACCAATCTATTTCTAGTGGTCTGGTCTCTATAAGAACTAGGACCTAATCTATAACATAACTGACAAGTGGCCATCCAGCATTTGCTTGAAATTGTTCAGAGAAGAGAAATCTACTACATCCCAAGTGGCCCATTCTATTTGTAAATCTAATTGTTAGGAAAATGTTTATTGTATCAATTACTATTTGCAAATAATCTAATCTTTCCACCACAGAACAAACTCACGAATTCTTGAAAATAGCAATAACATATCTTTTAATTATTGGGATAAGGTTTATAGTCCTAGATACCATTCACCTTGTCACCTTAAAATACAAATGACTTATTAGGCCAATGATAAAACATTAGAGAAAATGCTTTTTGTAGCAATGGATAGCCATTTTTCCCCATAGTGTCCTAATTATTTTGTTAGATTTTATTTTCAGTTACCAGTCAAACTAAAGAAGTCCAACTATGGACTTCCAGTCAAGATGGCAGCTTAGAGAAAGCTAAAGTTCAGAGCTCCAGAAATCCTTCCTTACCGATCTCAAACTGAATGTTCCTAGGGCACGGGAATTCAAAACAAACAACAGAATAGACCCCGGAAACACTCCTCCTGGATCTGAATCAAAAGGTAAGGCCCCCCAAAAGTCAGAACCTGAGATCACTCAGATCTAAGGGGTAGGCAAAAGGAAGGTCCCAGGACCCATCCCCCCCAACCCAGAGCACTGAATCCGAGGCAGCAGCAGGAACCTCAGGGCAGGCAAAAGGGCCTCGGGAGCCGGCTATTCTGAAGGCCACACCCTGAAAACAACCTGAGCCAGTCTCGGGGGTACCAGACAGCAGGAAAACAGAGAGAGACAAGGGGGAGCCTGTAGACCCCTGACCAGATCCTTCCATCTGAGTCT